>NC_133501.1:9789486-9908130 GCF_025370935.1 Choristoneura fumiferana | reverse complement strand
TTTTTTACAAGCGTGAACACAAATTTAAATTTTAAAATCATTTAATACCTTAAAACCGTACCAATAAAACATCGAGCATGCCACAGTGTTGCGTAGTCCCGTCTTGTTCGGAAAGAAGGGAGGACAAAGGTTTCCGAAAGACAAAACTGTCTCAAAACACAGACATTCATTGCCCCGTAGCGCATATTTGCTATAATTAATTTCAGGTATTGCAAAATATTCACAAAAAATTATTCTATTCGCCCAAAAACAGTGAAAATTGACATTTCAAGAGACCTCTTACTACACTAGCGCCTCTAGCGGCGAATTCATACGCGATACCCCTCATTATACGTAAGCAGAATTTTAGTAGTTTTTGAGTTAGGGTACTTCCAGTTGTCCTAGAAACATGAAACTTGGTATGAAGTTAGCTCTTATGACACAACCAATAAGAATAATCTGAAAGTCTTTAGTTTTTAATTTCTTTCTGTTGATGTCAGTGTAATCATATGACCTCTGCGTATTTTTTTCTTAGAAGAGGTGCTTTACTTACACTGGATAATGGATATTCAAAAATACATGTACTTAAGTCCAACTAGCTCTTGGCCTAGTTCATTATTGTTTTAAATGTTTCATGCTGTTGTTGCAGGATTTCCAACCAGTGCCGGTGGCTGAAAGTTCTTTCGGAAAATTCTACACTGGAGATTCTTACATTGTTCTAAAGGTAAACCTGAAATAATTTTAAGATGATTTTTAATCAAGTTAGCTTAAGCGTACATGGAGATTACTGAACCTGAAACAAATTCCGTCATCGTAAGTCTCGCAGTGGTGCCTTGCCACCTGTTCTATTTAGTTGCTTTACCATTTTATTTCATGCTCATTTTGGGTGAATCGCAACAAGCTTAATTTTTTGCCAATTTTGGTGGTAATTTTCAAATTAAAACTTTTGAATAAAGATAAGTTCTCAAATGAAACTCATAGGTATATTAAACAAGTTTACTAAATGGTCCACCAATAGTTTAGGATAAATAAAAAAAAATAACATTTCACAAAAAATTCAAACGTCCACCATAATTTGAAAAGGTGTCACCGAAATTTGATACTGGCCACCATAATTAAAAAAACAGCGTGACTTTACCTTTATTATATATTTTTTCTATGTTTTAAAAAAGTATATTGCTGGTGTGGGGGAGGCTCCAATAGAGAGATCTCCCTCCAGGCAGGTGTTATGCCTGGGGACCGTAGTCCGAAGGAAGAGCGTCGGAGCTTGTATATATGCGACCGCGTTGAGAAACTTCGATAGCGCGATGTAGCACATGGTAGGAGTTTCTATTGTTGTTCACTAGATGGCGTTAGCAGTTGCTACACTGGTATACTTTTGATAGTAACGAAAATATACTTTAGTAACAATGCACCCTTACACTGGAGGTCTTTTCTCCCCCAACGGTTATCTGTTCTTCGAGCGATGTGGTCCCCCCATTGCCACTTCAATTGGCATAGACCTTTATTTGGTTCCAATTTTCAGACGACCGGCATCCCCGCGTCCCTAACCTATGACATTCACTTCTGGCTGGGTTCAGCCACCTCCCAGGATGAGGCTGGTGCTGCGGCCATCCTGTCTGTAAACCTGGACGACGGCAGGTTCCAAGGGGCGGCAGTCCAGCACCGGGAAGTCCAAGGACATGAGAGCGAGCAGTTCTTGAAATATTTTCAACCGAGTAAGCAAGTTTTGTCCACTATTTCACTAATTCATTCATTCATTCATTCATCCCAGCCTATATACGTCCCACTGCTGGGCACAGGCCTCCTCTCAGAACAAGAGGGCTTGGGCTATAGTTCTCACGCGGGCCCAGTGCGGATTGGGAACTTCACACGCACCATTGAATTGCTTCGTAGGTTGTGCAGGTTTCCTCACGATGTTTTCCTTCACCGCAAAGCTCGTGGTAAATTTCAAATGTAATTCCGCACATGAATTTGGAAAAACTCAGAGGTGCGAGCCGGGGTTTGAACCCACAACCCTCTGTTTGAGAGGCGATAGGTCAAACCACTAGGCCACCACGGCTTTTTTCACTAATATTATACTTAAATGCGAAAGTTTGTAAGTCTGTTTGTGTGTTACTTCATCACGTCTAACCGCTGAACTGATTTAGATGTATACCGATATAGTTCAAGTCCCCGGGCATGACGGCTAAGGCTGGTTCTGGGGGGCTACTACGAAATTCAAAGATCGAAGTTTGTTTCGTACCGTCCCTCTCGCTCTCGTGTTAAATAGATAAGCGTCAACGGAACGGCAGATACGAAGTTCGAATTTTGGACTTTGTTGTACAGCAGCTTTGTAGTGCGGTCCCTCTGACACTTATACTATTTACTACGAGAGCGAGAGGGGCCGCACGACACGAACTTCGAGTTTCGAGTCTCGTAGTAGCCCTACTGGGCCTGAGAAAGGTATAAAGATATTAGGAAGCTAACATTATCAATGGTGATGACGACATGATGTGAAGTGAAAGTGTAGCTCGATACAAATGTGTGCTTGGAGCAAATTTTCGCACATCGTTGTATCGGTTCCGTGGTGTAGTGGTTATCACATCTGCTTTACACGCAGAAGGCCGCCAGTTCGATCCTGGCCGGAATCATATCTTTTTGTATTTTTTTATTTGATCATCTCGGCCTATTTACGTCTCACAACTAGATACAGGCCTCCCCTTAGCATGAGAATGCTTGAGTTGTAGTTCCCATGAGGGCCCAGTGCGAATCAGGAACTTCACACACACCATTGAATTACTTTGCTAGTGCCGCTGGTGATGCACGTTTCTTCACGGTTTTTTTATTTATTTAAGTACATTACTTTAAATTCTTAAGTAGCCTCAGTATCTTTTTTTTAACTACGAAAATTTATTTTTTAAATATTATCAATGAATAGTGGTTATTTAAAGTATTCTAGGTTTTTTTTATTATGAGAGGGAAGCAAACGAGCAAGCGGGTCATCTGATGGGAAATGATCACTGCTGCCCATGAGTACTAACTACTCAAGGAGAGTCATTGGTCCGTTGCCGGCCTTTGAAGAAAGTATAAGCCCTTTTTAACCCCCGACCCAAAAAGAGGGGTGTTATAAGTTTGACCGCTATGTGTGTCTGTCTACAATACAATACAATACAAAGACTCTTTATTGTACACTAGAAATAGTAAGCGATACAGAAAACATATACACAGAGAAAAAAATACAAGGCAAGCAATAGGCGGCCTTATCGCTCTATCTAGTCTATCTGTCTGTCTGTGGCACCGTAGCTCTTAAACGAGTTTCTAGCGATGGTTCTTAGACCTGTTTCATCAAAATCGGTTCAGCTATTTTTGAGATATTGAACTTTGAAGTGACAAAGTTGGGAGTTTTCCAACTTTTCGTTGGTTAGGTTATCTTGAAAGTAAAAAGAAGTTGGAGAGCCAAACTTAGACATACTTGTCATCAAGGACACGTAAAAAAAAAGGGCAGGTGCTGTAAGAGCTCGTTCCCACTTGCCGGGTGTCGGATCCGATTCGTGTCGGATGTCGGTCAATTCTATAGAAAATCGTGTCGGGCAAGTGTGAATAGCTTCATATAAAATGTTTTGCCACTGGAACTACCAATTAAAATCCGAGCCCGATATCCGACAAGTGAGAACCAGCTTTCATTTTTTTTTCCAGCGATCCGTTACCTGTCTGGCGGCCACGCGTCTGGCTTCAGCCACGTGACCACCAATGCTGGTGCGGAGACCAGGCTGTTCCAGATCAAGGGCAAAAGAAACGTTCGCGTCACTCAGGTTAGATGTCTATTTGCCAAGAGATGCTAAGTGAATGCCGACGTCATCATTATCAGGCCGACGCGTCTGTTCCAGACGAATTTTGGCGTGTTGCTTGTGCACGTCTTTGGTGGCTGACTAGACCGATGCGAGAGCGACATGTTCGTCCACAGGCCAGACAAGAGAAGTCTGCGGATGTTGGTGCAGAACCGCCTTCTGTCTCTTGTCAGCAAGTTGAGCCAGGTTTCATCGCAATACTTGCGACCCTCTAAAACAAGTCATGCCTACGTAGATACCACGAAACTCAGTCCACGTGGTGACAAGTGACTCCCGTCATACAGTTTGCGATGGTTAAGGTCACAGCTAATGAGCTCTAATGAGAGCCACCTGCACCCGACCAACACAGCCCCGTAGTTCGGCGTCCACTCGTTGTAGACAGGTGGTCCACGGGTGAAAGCCAGACGCCACGTTGTCAACGAGTGGACCGTAGTGTACTATGAAGGGTGGGTGAGAGCGCCGTATCGCAAACGTGCGAGCAGCGGGCTATCACCGGTCTACTTTCAAGAGCTAAAACGTCATGGTTCGGCTCGTATCGGCTCGGGAGACGCCTGCCCATGCTTCTTCTTTTTCGCTCTTATTGTATATAGCTTTCTCTTTTCCCTTCTATCGGGTTGGTATCACAACGACTATATTGTAAAAAATGACCGAATCATCATAAGGTCCAGATCTCAGAAGGACTGCTATTGCAGATTCCACGTCGATAGATGTGGGGAGACCCTTATGGTCTTTAGTGTTGTGGTGTGCTTATTCCGGGTTTGATGATGATTTCACAAGCGTATTTTTAGGTTGTTTAAACTATTATTTTATTCCAGATTGAAGCGCACGTGTCAAAGATGAACAACGGCGACTGTTTCATCCTCGACAAGGACCACAATATCTTCGTTTTCGTCGGCCAGAAGGCCAAGGGTGTGGAGAAGATGAAAGCTATCTCTGTGGCCAATCAGATCCGGGACCAGGATCATAACGGGCGGGCGGAGATCGAAATTATTGGTATGATAAATTTGTCTAATGGTGAATTATCTAAATATATCATGGCGTATTTTTTTTCCGTTTTTATGCTGCCATTACATTATGCCAGGGTTAATTATAAAAACAGATGTGCATGGATAATGAATCAACGGGACAGAGAAAGGCTAGAAGCCTTTGAGATGTGGTGTTGGAGGAGAATGGAAAGGTTTAGCTGGACAGAAAGGAATACCAACGAAGAAGTTTTTACTATGGTCAAAGAAAAAAGAATCTTACTGGAGACCATAAACTGCAGAAGGGGAATATGATAGGACACTTGATTCGACACGACAATTTCTTTCTAAACCTGCTGATAGGAAAAGTAGAAGGGAGGCAGAGGAAGACCAATTGGTCAGAAAGTTTTTTTTTTCTAAACAAAAGCCGCGGGTTCACGGTGAATGCAGGCCACTTCCAACCGAACCAACTGGAAACCTATGCGGGAGGCCTATGTCCAACAGTGGACGTCCCATGGCTGATATGATGATGATAGCCAACGCTCGGGTCGCTTTTGCAGTTTGAATTTATTCATCTTCTTCTGACAGATGCTTACTCCAGCGGAGATGACTCGCAGAAGTTCTTCGAAGCCCTCGGCTCGGGTGACATGGACTCCGTACCCTCGGACGAAGAAGGTGGTGATGACGAAGTAAGTACTATTACAGATAGTATAATACGTAGGGCAAACTTTGGCTTATCGGTGGGTGATAATGGATGAATTTGGTATGACATATTCAATGCGGGGAAAGGCACAAAAAGCCCCTTACGTGGCCAAAGCTCTGTGCGGCTGCGAAGTATACTTTCGTACGGTGCGGGGAGGGTATCTTGGACAAACGTTGGTCATAGTCAAATCGTTGCTAATAGACCTAGGCCCCTCACACGCCCCATCCGCACTGAGTGTCTACTAATGGCAACAGGTAGTTATATGTGCCGCACATTAGCCGGGATAGGCATTGTCTTAATTACAGATATATACCTAGTTGCCATCTACGAAGACGCGTGATTTTGTCAAAATTAGACATTAATTACATTGTAATGATCATTCGTTGATAACAATAACTTTCCAGCCTGCATAACAGATATTTGAATTCACAGGACTTCGAAAAGGGTGTCACGAAGGAGGTGAAGCTGTTTGAGATCTCCGATGATTCGGGTAGCATGACGGTCACAGAGAAGCCCATCGAGGGAAAGGAGCAGCTCGATTCTGGGGTAAAAAAAAACTTATGATACTTGACACCAATGAGGGCTACCGTTTTCGCGCTCACCAGCTGGCGCCACTGTAGACAAAGGTCCTGCCTGAAGTACAGTGGTTAAGTAGTTTGTTATTACGGGCGTGGTAACAAAATTTACATTTCAATCACATTTAATACCTTAAAACCGTACCATAAAAATATCGAGCTTGCCACATTGTTGCGTAGTCCCGTTTTGTTCAGAAAAAAGGGAGGACAAAGGTTTCCGAAAAACAAAACTGTCATTCGTTGCCCCATAACGCATATTTGCCATAATTAATTTCAGGTATTGCAAAATATTCACAAAAATTATACTAATTATAAATAAACCCGCCAAGCTCACCCAAAAATCACTTTGACATTTTGGAGACCTCTCGCTACACTAGCGCCTCTAGCGGCCAATTTTATACGCGATAGCCCTCATTGACCTAGTTCCAAACCAAGCAAAGCTTGTACTATGGATACTAGGCAACGGATAAACATATGTGTATAGATAAATACATACTTAAATACATATTAAACATCCAAGACCCGACAACAAACATTGGTATTATTCATACAAATATCTGCCTCGGCCGGAAATCGAACCCGACCTCAAGCTTCGTAGTCAGGTTCTCTAGCCACTTAAAGGGATCTCTCCCAGTTGACCTTTGAACAATTGACAGGACTTTGCGGATTCGGTCGAACCTTTTCGCTGGTAATGTCAGATTGATAATCCACACATCTTCCAAAGGGACCATCGAGGAATTGAACGAGAAAACGTTCCATCCTGGTACAAAGATCCGGTATCCTAGACGGTACCTGAAAAAGTATAATGACTAAAACGTGGCTTGTTTTCAGGAATGCTACATTCTAGACGCCGGGTCCAGCGGCGTCTACGTTTGGGTTGGAAAGAACTCCAATACTAAGGTATGAAAATGAAGCTGCAGATTTATTGTTTTTTTTTTTTCATACAGGCATTTAGGTTTTGAAATTAGGAATAATATTTTTATATTATAAAAAAGACCGCCTCGAATCGTTCCTGGCGCAAAGGTGCCCAACACGCTTGCCGCGTTGCTGCGTTGAACGGCGATAGATAGCCTTTGCATCAAGAACGACTCGGAGCGAGAGTCTAATCCACGGTCCCGCAGCCGGCGTCCTACCTCTTTAAATAAAATTTGTGTTACAAGGTCGACAACGCAGCCGACGACGCCAAGAAAGCCGGCAAAAAACTAAATTAGACATTATTTTTGATTTTCCTTCAAAAATAGTAAAAAATCTTCTTGTGAATAATGCGAATGTGTGACATGTATAAACCGGTGGAATTTTTGACATTTTGTGACATAAAAATGGTGAATTTTAAAAGGAACTAACAGAAAATACTATTGAGTTTAAGCCAAACCTAATAACCTAACTATGCAGGAGGGCTCATTTAGATCGGTCAGTATGGGTAAGTCTGAAGCTATGAGACATGCGAAGATCTGTTCTTAGAAACCACATCATCGATTTTAGTACAAGAAAAACTGCATTCAAACATAAAAAAAAACACCAGGTCATTTTGGAAAAAAAAAACTTACATTATTTCTATTTGGATATCGATAGTGAAGCTTTAAATGTTACTATGAGACACGCTATTAAGAATGAATTAAATGCATTGTTGTTCTTTAATAATGTAAGTTTTATTTTCAAAACGTCCTGGTTCGATTCCCAAGTTAAGTACAGTCACCAGCACCAATATCTGATAGGTACAACAAGCGTACATAAATAAATATCTGATACAACACTATTTTTTAGGGCCGGAAGGACGTGTCAGATATTTTTGCACGCTCCGCTGTGGCAGATATTAATGCTGCTGACTGTACAAGTTTTTTTCAAATGTATAAATGCAGTTTTTCTTGTTATTAAAATCGATGACATGGGTCCTAAGAACAGATCTTTGTACGTCTTATAGCTTCAGACTTTCCCATACTGACCCATCTAAATGAGCAACCCTACGGTATTTGACAACTCCTGATTTTGCCATATCTTAATATTATTATGAAAATATAGATATACAGATAGTGTTTAGCGAAGAGAAAATTTAAATCGGTTGAAAATTGGATTTATAGTGATTTTTTGAAAAATCTATATACCTGTCTCTTTCTCAAACGCTTTTCTCTATGCAGCAAGTATGGCGGGACTGGCGTGTGACGTCACATGCCAGTATGTCTTTCTCTGTCTAATCTTGTATTTCAAACCTTTATAACTTTGTTATTTGTAAAGGTAGCTTAAAAATTGTTTTTTCTATTCGATAACAGGCATTGTGTAGTTTTAATTTATAAACCCTGTATACAATTCGCCTAAGTCTTAGCCCTTTGATGTGGAGTGGATGTGGACTTAATTTTCTTTCTTTCTTATTTTCATAGGAAAAGTCGGAAGCTATGAGCCGCGCTGAGCAGTATCTGAAGTTGCACAACTGCCCTGCCTGGGTGAGCATCAACGATATTGTTATATCCAACCTGTATAATTACCACCTTAGTAATTTTATCATTATCATCATCATCATCATCATCATCATCGTTGTCGTCAGTGAACTAAAAGAATTTCCTTGCTCACCCGCGACCTTACGATAGCTAAGCTTATGCAAAATATGCGTGTTCATGCAGTTCCTCCTACTGTAAGAACACACAAATCACACAAACCCATCTATCACCACCACCACACTTCACTGACGCGTTTCGAACTCAACCAGAGCTCATCTTCAGAGTGACACAACCGCCTGACAGCTGAGTCTAACAACTGGTAGCATGGTGTACGGTTGTGTCACTCTGAAGATGAGCTCTGGTTGAGTTCGAAACGCGTCAGTGTAGTGTGGTGGTGGTGATAGATGGGTTTGTGTGATTTGTGTGTGTTCTTACAGTGTGGAGGTGGAGGAACTGCATGAACACGCATATTTTGCATAAGCTTAGCTATCGTAAGGTCGCGGGTGAGCAAGGAAATTCATTTAGTTCATTGATATGGACCTCCGCAAAGTAACGCCTGATTCAATAAATAAATCGTTGTCGTCGTCGTCGTCGTCATCACCATCATCATCATCATCATCATCATCATCATCATCATCATAAAAAAACAAATCTTTATTCAATGTAGACTAAAACAAGAACTTGAATGTAAAAAAAATCTACCACCGATTCGGAAGCAACTCTGTTGAAAAGAATCCGGTAAAAAAAATCAACGAGGTATATTTTTTTTAAGCAGTTTCACTTAATCATCCTCGTAGTCATGATCACGGACCGAGATAGTCCACTGTTAAACAAAGATGAAGGAAGAGAGAAAGAAGAAGAGCTCCTTTAGAACGCCACAATGAATGACAACCCACCACTTGCAACGGTTGGATGTCTTACTATTAATTTAACTCCTTAGTCAATAGAAGATAAAATAAAAGAAGCTAAGTACAAAGTTGAAGAGCTGGTCAAGTGAGAGCCGGACTCACGCGCCCCTACAATTTTAAAAGCAAATTGAAAATTTGGTATGGACATAGTTTGGGATTCTGATGACATAGGATAGTTTTTACAAGCTTTTATTTAACCTTTTGTTTGAAGTTTAAAAGCTTTTATTTAACCTTTTATTTACTTGTTTGGGTCAAATCTTGGAAGCTAAATTTGACCGTCTTTCAGTGGTCAGATAAATTTGACATATTTTCTTTGCTTATGTAAATCTTGTGACAATACAATAATCTGGCAGTTACATCCTGTTAGTCCAGCCAGAATCATCTCCTCAGGACGGAACTCCTTAACGGTTAATAGCATCGGCTTGAAATTTGGTACGGAAATGTAGTTTAGATGACAATAAATAAATAAATAAATATCACGGGACAATTCACACCAATTGACCTAGTCCCAAAGTAAGCTCAGCAAAGCTTAACAATGCGAGTACAGTCAATAAAAATACAGTCAGGAAAAAGCTAGTATTAAAAATGGTTTTAGCAGAAACTTATTTTTCCGGAAAATGTTTAGTTCCCCCTGCTATAAACAGGTAGTATTATGCATTTTTTTTTATTAATAACCCTTTTTTCAGGTACATGTATCCAAGATTCCGGAGGGCGTGGAGCCGACTTCATTCAAAGTGCATTTCCCTGACTGGTCATAGACTAAAGTTCTGCACACAATCATCGGAAATATCTGTGCACCTGACTATTAGAAGTTACTAAAACTGGAGAAGGAAACCATATTTCAGCAAATGAGATGTACATAATGTTTCCGATGTATTGTTACTCCCAAAGATAGTGTATTAAAGCATAATATTAGTTTTTGCACGCTTTTTTACAAATAGTTGAATAAGAAGGTTCCGGAACGTTCCATATCCTTTTCCCAATATACCCTTTCCCAAAACACCCGTCCCAAAATAACAGTTTCTTAAATCGACCGTATGCCAAAAGGCCCGTTTCTCATAAGACCCGTTTCTCATAGCATCCGTTTGCCACAAGATCTGTTTCTCATTATACCCGTATTCCCAAAAGACCCTTTTCTCATAACGTCCGTATACCATAAGACCCGTTTCTCATTTTCCGTATTGTAAAGAGTTTTACAAATACGCATACCTACATACGTTTTAACAACGGGTGTTTTGGGAAATGGATATGAAGACAAACGTATTATTGGGTGAAGCACATTTTGAGAAACTGATTATTTAGAAAAAGGTAGTGACGGGAACGGTCATTTCGGAATTGGGAATTTTTGGAAAAGGATATCAAGCCAAACGTATCTTTTGGGAGAAGCACATTTTGGGAAACGGATTATTTAGGAAAAGGTAGTGACGGGAAACGGACAGAACGTTCCGAAACCAATAAGAAGTAAATTTGAACCTACTACAGTCAACTAATTTGATATCCTGGGCCACCGTGGAACCTATCATAGTAAATATCTTTTATTTGTCTATACCAATATGTTAAACGAATGACATAATCATAATGTCACGGTTCTGTGATGGTCTGGGAATCTAATTGGTTGACTGTACAATCGTGGAAACTGAAACACGTACCGGGTTGGACCTTTTATTCAATTTCATTTCATTATTTTATAATCCCTGCCTCACCGGGACGCCATGTGCAACTTGCAAGCTTTTTGTTGAGGGCCTTAAGAGACTTTTTCAGTATAACTGATTTCCAGGGCCGTCTTTCACCTGTTAGAGGCCCTGGGCACAACATGCAGCATAAGCCTGCAGGGCTACTACGAAACTCGAAACTCGAAGTTCGTATTGTACCGTCCCTCTCGCTCTCGTATTAAATAGTATGAGTGTCAATGGGGCCGCACGACACCAACTTCGAGTTTCGAGTTTCGTAGTAGCCCTGCTGACACTAATACTACAATCTAGATAAACATATCACAATTTAGATAAACTAGTCATGATATTTTACACATTTGCTTTTAAATATTGTATTAAATGTCGTCACAGTAACCATATTGCATCATAAGTATACTTAAATATAAATATTACTTCCTTTCCTTTTTTGCCACTTTGTATTTTTTTAATGTTATAATTACTGAAAATATACGCTTTTAACGCACAAAATTCCGAGATGTTTTTCGTAAATACCTAATTATATTTAAGTAGGTAGGTAATAATTTAAGTTTTCTGGCATTTTGCATCGTACTTTACAGATTTTTTAAGAGAGAGATATTGACGGAACATACTGGATTCAGTAAGTAATATTACAAAAAAACTAATATTCAAAGTTGAAAGCGAAAAATATGTAAACTACAAGACTGTATTTTATAAATTAAATATTTTTCATTTTGTATTCTTGTTTTTATATACAATAGTACACAATAAATGTACACACAAAGATATCAATTAAAATACATTACTATAGAGTACTGCCACTTTTTTAAATGATAAAAAACTCGAATGAAACTATAAGTAGATTCCGAGATACTCTTTCTTTTACAAAATATGTAAAACGTCTTTAAGTAAGGCGGTTTCTCAGTTATATCATAAATTGTTATACCTTTGGAACAGCGATCAACATATTAATGTAATATTTTATAAGTATTCTTACGTTTTATAAATAAATAAAACATACACGCACACTGCATTTTACTTTCCTTTATATCTGGTTGACTGAGCTTTGTTCGGAGAGTTTTTAGAATTCCGTTGTCAACTATTAGGAACCCTTATAGTTTCGCCATGTCTGTCCGTCTGTCTCTCTGTGCGTCCGCGGCTAAGCTCAGAGACCGTTAGTACTAGAAAGCTGTAATTTGGCATGAATATACATATCAGTCACGCCGACAAAAGTGGTAAAATAAAAAGATATAAAATAATGTTTTAGGGTACCTCCCACAGACGTAAAGTGGAGGTGTTTTTTTTTCTCGACTAACCCTATAGTATCGTATAGTAGGTATCGTTGGATAGGTCTTTAAAAACCATTGGGGGTTGCCAAGACGATTTTTCGATCAGTGATCTGTTTGCGAAATATTCAACCTTAAAGTGCAAATTTTCATGAGCGATTGAAAAAATTCAGGAAGGTAGGTAAGTATATCAAATTTACAAGGAAAATTATAACGGTAAGATTCATCATCATCATCATCCCAGCCTATATACGTCCCACTGCTGGGCACAGGCCTCCTCTCAGAACAAGAGGGCTTGGGCTATAGTTCCCACGCGGGCCCAGTGCGGATTGGGAACTTCACACGCACCATTGAATTGCTTCGCAGGTATGTGCAGGTTTCCTCACGATGTTTTCCTTCACCGCAAAGCTCGTGGTAAATTTCAAATGTAATTCCGCACATGAATTTGGAAAAACTCAGAGGTGCGAGCTGGGGTTTGAACGCACGACCCTCTGTTTGAGAGGCGATAGGTCAAACCACTAGGCCACCACGGCTTTTACGGTAAGATTGCTTGAGAATTATTAGTAGTTAAGGAGTAAATGCTAGTAGCCTAAGGTATAAAATATACTATACTTGGAAGATTCCGTACTCAATACGAAATCCTTAGAAAATTAGTAGTTGATTTTTTCGCAACGGCTACGGAACACTATCTTGGGCGTACGGTATCCAACACGCTCTCGGCTGTTTTTTTTAAATTAAATATATAATATACAAAAATTATTATACCTAATTTATTGAAAAAAAGTATTAAGTACTTAATAACAAAAGCTAAGTCGCGTCCGATCTAGATTCCCTTCAAGCGATTTTCGATGTTTTTTTTATTATTTTCTGTCAGGTACCTACATGTATGGAGTGGTCCCCTAACATTATTTATTTTTGTACTTTAACACCCAAACTAGGTAGCAGCCATCATAAGACACCTGTACTCAAATTTCGTCAAATATACCTACTTAGGGCTATTTTGTAAATAATTTATTTTTTACTATTACAAGTTTTTTTATTACGGATAGACAGGACAAAACTATAAGGGTTCCGCTTTTGTCATTTAACTATGGAACCCTAAAAATGGACGGATACTGCAGATGGTGGTTCAAGAAGGATAACATTTCATTGGTGAGTATCGTAATGTACTGCGGTTGCTAATAACACGGATTACATAGAGTTATGGTTTTCCAAAGGTTTTAGTATACAATATTTGGATTGCATATAGCGGCATCCCTTTCGCGACTCAGCGTTTCAGTTTCGGACCAGTGCCTCTAGTGTGGCGTTTTCACAAAACATTCGTTAACTATTCAAAGACGTAAATCAAGCGTTCGATCGTCGATACGTAGCCGCCACATGTCCACGGTGGTCACCCGTTTTCGTTACGATACGCGGACGAAATAGTTTACGTAGCAAACCTACACTCACAAAAGTTGTCGTGCAAACTTTCCGCTAGAGGCGCTGTCCGTGTTTCCATACAAATTGAGATTTTAACGCGAACGCGTTCGAGACGTGTTTTGTTAACGGGAAAATACACTAAGCGTACAGAGACAATATCGGTCTTTCATTCACTTGTAAACCATTGAGACTCAGCTCTGAGAAATAAACGTCGTGGTACCAATTTCGACGATTCAGTTTAGGTGCCTAAACTGAACTGCTCTGCGTTTGGATCGTTTATGAAAAGATCATGGTAGGCCCCCTGAAAACTATGACCACATTTGAAAAAATGTACTCTCTGACAGTGGGAAAACCAAAAATAGAATGCATTGATTGGAGAAGGAAATACCAAAGTCTAAAGAACTTTCATTTTCTTACACTGTGGAAATACACACAATAACATGTCTATATCTCTTTATTAGTTATTTAGTAAATTCCCAGTAATTACTAGTAGTAAACAAAGTCAGACACAGTGTTATTTTCTAGTTAGGTCACGAGATAGCATGTAATTTATCTTTGTGTATGAAACAGGACTAAAACAAATTAGGTACTTTGCTCACCCGCGAGCTTATGATATCTACACGTCTACACGTCTATACTTGGTTTGGATAGGTACCTAATTAACTAAATGTAAACAAACTGCAGCTGTCAGATTTGGTAAATTCAAGAATTTTAAACATTTTACTTATGGGTCATTGTAATATCAACTAGACTAAGTAGTGTTTGTGGTAGTGTATTTCAATACAGAAATGTAAATTTAATGTTTAAATAGTTTAATGGGGGAATTTCAATATTTAAGACACCAATTGACGTTGTTTTGTTTACATTTAGTTAAATACCTATCCAAATCAAGTATAGGTACCTATGTAATGTGGTCGAAACGTCGAGGTAAAAATTACTCGTGTGTTTTGGCGTGATAAGTCCCGATTGTGGTGTTTTGACTATGAGTGAACATCACGAAAGTTTAAAACAATAAACCATCAAAACCACCACACAATACGCGAAATCAACCAGACCCTAGGAGTGCAAAATTCGAACTTCGTATCTTGCCGTTCCACTTACACTAATACTATTTAATACGAGAGTGAGAGGGACGGTACGTTACCGATACGAACTTCGATTTTCGTAGTAGCCCCCCTAGAGTTCATGCGTTCAGCATGCTACTAAGATTTTATTAAACATCACCGTTGTTGGAACGAAACGCAGGGTCTAAAAAAACCTTTTCAAAAATAAGCTTCTATTAGAAAAAATAAATGAACTAAAAAGGGAAAATACATTTAAGTAACATTTGTCACACGTATGTAGTAAGAATGTTTTAGGTTCAGGATAAACTCTTATACTCGAAATTATAACAAAGCGTGCGTAGATAGATAGTTAAGTTCTAGAGACTGATATAAATATGGATGTACCTACTTTCAAAATGTAAAATATATACTAAAAGCTTGAGGCACTTGATTGTTGTAATTCAGGTTTAGTACCTAGTTTGCAATATCTCAAGCTTTTAAAAATGATATACAAGCAAGTGAAGATATCAAACGACTGACTTGGCCAGTAATGATAACCTATTTGTTTTTAACGTCGTCAAGATTTCTCAGAACGTTATGAATGTGCTATTTATTTTCTGCTATAATTGTTTTTTCCTTGTAAGTATCTACAAGGACACTCTTGCTCCATCGCATGTCCCAGCAGCGTCCATCAAGGCCGGCGCAGCAACAGCAGAGCAACTCAAACGGCGCAAATTGCAGTTCTTGGGGAAGGCTACATTTTTGCGCCGTTTGGTGTTGAGACTCTGGGGTCGTGGGGTCCTGGCGCGCGCGCAGCTATTTTGGGCAAAGGATCAGCCTCGCGATCCAACGTGGCAAATGCTGTCAGCCTTCTGGGCACAATGAGCAGCGACGGTGAAGGGGGGGTTTATTTGTAAGTAGGTTAGTTTTAGTTTAAATTTAATTTTTGTATATAAGTAAGTAGTTCTTATTTTTTTATTTCAATCATTTTAAGTTATTATTAGAAAGTTATCTTTAATAAAGTATGTACAGAAAATATTTTTAACATATTTGTGAAACTCCAAAGGAAAGCCGTGGTGGCCGTGTGCGACCTATGGACCTACAGGATCGTGAGTTCAAATCCGGACTCGCACCTATGAGATTTTTGAAAATTATTACTCAATTTATTATTCACTAAACTTTAAAATCTTCATCTAATTCAATGGTTCGTGCAAAGTTGTCAATCATCACCATCATCAGTCGGAAGACGTCCAGACGTCCCCCGAAGAACGCCACATTGAACGACAAGAAGCACCACTTGTATCCACCGGTCGCCCGTCTCTCACGATGTCTTCAGTCCACCTAGTGGGAGGCCTGCCAACTCGTCTTCCCGTTCGTGGTTGTCACTCGGCCTTCCTCCCCCGACGGTTATCAGTTCTTCGAACGGTGTGACCCGCCCATTGCCACTTCAACTTGCAAAGTCTTCGAGCTATGTTGATGACTTTAGTTCTTCGGCAAATTTCCGTAACTGCAGCCCAAGCTCTCTCAATACAAGAGGAGACGTGTGCCCAGCAGCAGGGGACTTATATGGGCTGGCGAGAGAATAAGTAAGGGGAAAATCTTCTTGTAATTAATCTTGTTATTTCAAGTTCATCTGAAGTACTCTATATCTCCGTAAGTTATCACATAGATAGCCTCATTCAACACTTATTCTTGAGATTAACAGCAAACTTTTATAAGCAGTAACCTAACTTTGAAGGTATAAATACTGGGTGGGGCCTATAATAGAAGCAAATAATCCATACTAATATTATAAATGCGAAAGTGTGTGTGTGTTTGTATGTTTGTCCGTCTTTCACGTCGAAACGGAGTGACGGATCGACGTGATTTTTGGCAAAGAGATAGTTTATGGGTCAGAAAGTGACATAGGCTACTTTTTATCCCGGAAAAATGCACAGTTCTCGAGGGAATAGCGCGCAATAACCGAATTCTACGCGGGCGAAGACGCGGGCAAAAGCTATTTATAACATAAATCGTAGTCGTCAAACTGAACGACATTAGTTCAGCTATTTTTAAAAATAATGGATTCCATTTTCCCTTTTACATACAAATTAAATAGAATACCCAATCAATGCAGGCGCTGATTGGGAACTTCACACATACCACCCCCGCCCCGCCCACGTGGGCCCGCGTGGGAATTGCGGCCCAAGCGCTTTCATTCTGAGAGGAGGCCTGTGCCCAGCAGTGGGACGAACATAGGCTGGGATGGAATCAATGTAGGTACTCCATCCAGCATACTGTTATATCTTTCGACTGTGGCACTACCGGTTCAAGAAGTCAACCATCACTTAACCGCTTATATAAGATTTAGTAGTGCTTGGGCCTTCAATGCGCACGCGCGACTGTTCGGACTAAATTCAAACAAGTGACAAACATAATGTAAGTACAAGTGACACAACAATTAGTTATAAAATAAATGCCAATTTAAAAATCAAAAACAATTGAAACGACCATCTTATTTATTCTCCTACCGCCCAGCGTCCTTTACATGCATCGTGAACAATAGAATCGCATGGTAAAATTGACAAATATAATGTGAGCCGTAAGAAATACCTAATGGTCAATTTTGCATTTATAAACAATTTCCGTATTGAAATAACGTTTTATTCTTAATTAAGATTACATTCATAGGTATTTAATTATGCTCCAAATTTATGGTACACTTTTTCTATTCCGGTTTATAATTTGCAACGAAAAAAAATTAGGTTCAAAATATTTTGTCAGCACGATTAGGTACATTTTGACATAATTTTATTTAACTTTTTTATGTTATACATGCTATATTATATATATATATATTATTTAACTTGTGTTGGTGTGGCTGAAATCTTGTAAATGAGATTTATGTGGTCGGATTGACTTGAAATTTTAAATATATAATGTAAACTGGATGGTGACGCAATTATAGACTGCAAAAAGTACTTAGATATATTACGAGTATAAAACTACTAACAAAATTATATAAAGCAAAAAACGCTTGGATTTAAAATGGAAAGTTTTTCATGCTCTTCTAATTAGAATTATCATATCATTTGATTGTTAACATTTTCGTTAAATAAGCTATATTGACCTAATACCGCCTAACTGACCTAAATTTCATTTCTAAATCTTTAAAGCAAAAACGCTTGTATTTAAAATGGAATGAATTACATCTCTTCTAATTATTAAATTAGATCATAGACATCGGAGTTTTCATCGCACGTTAAAGAAGCTATATTGAAAGAATAGAATCTAGAAAATTTCATTTGCTAACTTTAGAAACGTTGCAAGACAACAATATAATTAATACAAGAATTAGTCGTTTGCCTGCGGCAAAAGGAGCAAACTCAGCTAATGCGACGTAAGACGTTAGCGTGCCAATGGAGTCGACATTAGCAATAAAATTAAACTCTTATTCATACTCATACTTAATCATTTCTTTAAGTAGTGATTTTAATTTTATAATCAAGGACAAGAATGTTGACGAGTAGGTATATACCTACGAGCAAAAATGCTGCACCACTTCCCATACAAACTTGTATGAAAACTTGAAAAGTGATGCGATAGTTTTGCTCGTGAGTATATCACGATCCTATAATTTTGTCTTTGAGTATACGAGTCAGCGTAAATTAGTTCGTGACACCTAAAGTTCAATCACAAAATAAAAATAATAATTAATAATATAATAATTCCTCTTGATACCGAAAACATAATTAATAATTAATAATTGTATTTATTTATATATTGTATGTATTTATATACATATTATCATTTTATTTATATATATTTGACATTTAATAATATTTTGACATAAACTTATTGTGACTAATAAAATGTAAGCATGTGATCTGTTAGAATTGATAATGTGATTTTATAAATATTTGTACGCCATACTATAGCAAAACCTTCTGGAATCGGCAATCCTATGAGCAATGTGCCCCGCCCACTGCCACTTTAGACACATAACATATCATACAATATCATACATTAATAATTGTATTTATAATTTGAATCACATATTGCTCACGACTTTTTTTATCATGATCGCTATAAAGGCATTTCAGAATTAAATAAATGAGTGAGTATGAATATGAATAGGAGTTGGATTTTATTGCTAATGTCGACTCCATGGCTCGCTAACGTCTATAGATCTTACATATAGATCACCACCATCATCATACCCAGCCATAGGACGTCCACTGTTGGACATAAGCCTCCTCCATAGATAACATAAGATAAATAAAGTTTTATTTAAAAAGCTGCACACACGAGCGAAGAAATTATATATTGTGTGAAGTTCCCCATCCACACAAGGCCCGCGTGGGGCTACGGCCCGGCCTTCATTCTGAGTGCCCTGTGCCCTGCAGTGGACGTATATAGGCCGAGATGAAATAAATTTCTCTTTAGATTACCAAATAGACTTTGACACGCTCTGATTATGGATACACGTAACAACCATTATAGAGACCATAGTACTCGTATGTCTCGTATTCTTTATTTCTGACGACCAGATGGCCTAGTGGTTAGAGAACCTGACTACGAAGCTTGAGGTCCCGGGTTCGATTCCCGTGTCGGGGCAGATATTTGTATGAAAAATACGAATGTTTGTTCTCGGGTCTTGGGTGTTTAATATGTATTTAAGTATGTATCTATCTATATAATTATATTTATCCGTTGCTTAGTACCCATAACACAAGCTTTGCTAAGCTTACTTTGGGACTAGGTCAATTGGTGTGAATTGTCCCGTGATATTTATTTATTTATTTATTATTCTTTATTTCTCGCTAGTCTTTCCCGCGGCTTTTCTTATGTGAACCATTTAATTCTGGCAGTTAAATCAAAATTTAATTTAAGAGCGTTTATACCTGCTGAGCTGGCAACGTTGCATTTTTGTTAGTTTTTCTCAATTATTCCATAAAAATTGAATAAAAAATAAAAATGTGGTCTGATAGAACTGTTCTTAATATATAAGTAAATGTGTCTACTCCAATAATTTTATTCGTGATAGATTCTATTCTTTAAAAACGAAAAATGTTTATTAACGGTTTTTAAAGAATATAAAAGTCTATCACGCATAATTATTGGAGTGGACACATTAACTTATTTATTAAGAACAGTTCTATCAGACCACATAACTAACAACTATAACTAACAAGCAATGTTGCCAGCTCAGCAGGTATAAAAGCTCATAACTAAGAGACCTCCCTGGGACATCCCTGTAAAATTTAGTTTACTTAACCTATGCAATTTTATTTACTGGCTTTATCGTGGCTTACATACACGTAAACCTTTAGGCCTAATGATTGCATTAAAATTCCCGTGGTAATTCCCAAAAATCACATCGTGAATTTCATTAAAGTTGCATAAAAAAACTCGCGCCGAATTTCATATCTCTAATACTTGCGGTTGCAATTTACCGTATTAAGGTTACTTACACTAGAAAAGTTTGATCATCCCAGCCTATATACGTCCCTGTTAAGCACAGGCCTCCTTTCAGAGTGAGAGGGCTTGGGGTGTAGTTCCCACGCGGACCCAGTGCGGATTGGGATTCACACACACCATTGAATTGCTTTGCAGGTATATCGTTAAGTTTTCTTAAGTTTTCTTATTTTCTGCGAAACTTTTTTTTTCCGTATGAATCTTTTGCGAAGTATTTAGTACTATGTTGTTTGAAAATAAATGAATTATTATTATTATTAGTGAAACGGCCCCTAGTGCCATCTAGTCGTGACACAAAACAACGGCAATATTCTGCATCGCACTTTCGAAGTCTCACCTTCCGACGCTCTTCCTTACGACTTCGGTTCCCAGGCATAACACCTGCCTGGAGAGAGATATCTGTAAACTACGGTCACGGAACACGAAGAATTTCGCGCAATGACCTCCATTATTTGTCTCTGTCACTTGCGCGTGAATATTAAACGTCCCATTCGTACAAATTCATCTGTGCAAGCGCGACGGCAAATATTTACCTCATCATCCCAGCCTATATACGTCCCACTGCTGGGCACAGGCCTCCTCTCAGAACAAGAGGGCTTGGGCCATAGTTCCCACGCGGGCCCAGTGCGGATTGGGAACTTCACACACACCATTGAATTGCTTCGCAGGTTTGTGCAGGTTTCCTCACGATGTTTTCCTTCACCGCATAGCTCGTGGTAAATTTCAAATGTAATTCCGCACATGAATTTCGAAAAACTCAGAGGTACGAGCCGGGGTTTGAACCCACGACCCTCTGCTTGAGAGGCGATAGGTCAAACCACTAGGCCACCACGGCTTTAATATTTACCTACGCGCGAGCAACTAGAGACACATAAATAAGATGTCATAGTGAAAGGTCATTGTACGTAATTCTTCGTGCTTCACGAGCGTACTTTACACTATTGTGGCCTCTCCATATCTGTCTACTTCCACAATAAGTACAGTCCATTATTTGACCGCTGTAATGTTTATACATATATTATAATGTATTGTGGTAAATCAGTGGCACCGAAATGAGAATAATATACATATCAATTACTTTAACCTTTAGCTTTTGAAATGAAGTAACTGATATATGGAGTAAACAATTACATACCTATTGACCTATTGTGTTGCTTTGTTCCAATATTCTAAGTTGTATTCTAGTATTTGCCCGCGGCTTCGCTCCTCGTATAAACCATTATAATGCATAAGGCCAAATTTAAATGCCGAAATTTTACTAAATGCTCAGGAGTTTCCAAAAATGTCAGTGCTTGAAATTTCGGGATTTTATGGCGATCCCGTGGGAGTGTCGGGGTAAAAAGTAGTTTAAATAAAATAAATGTCATGGGACACTTGACACCAATTGACCTAGTCCCAAACTAAGCACAGCTTGTACCTACTATGAATACTAAGGCAACGGATAAACATACTCATATAGATAAATACATACTTAAAAATACATATTAAACATCCAAGAGCCGAGAACAAACATTAGTATTATTCATACAAATATCTGCCCCGGCCGGGAATCGAAACCGGGACCTCAAGCTTCGTAGTCAGCTTCTCTAACCACTTGGCCATCCGGTCGTAAAAGGTCGTCAAGTTTGGTGATTCCAGATGTCCAGCTATCTACATATACCAAATTTCATCCAAATCCATCCAGTCGTAATTAGCGTTAAGGAGTTACCAATATGCACACACTCATACTCACAAACTTTCACATAATTATAATATTAAGTAGGTATATATAAATTAATGAACTAGTAGAATTAGTAGGATGATTTAGTTTGTATTTTCGTTGGATTTCACGGGATGACCGTAAAAGTAACAAAATTTGGAGTTGAAATAAAAAATACAAAAAGACTCCAAAACCAATCATAATTTATTTGCTTAATACCGACATCTCTTGTCCGGGTGAGCGGTTAGTTCCGAAGGAGTGTTGATGTTTTTCGATGAGAGCTAAAACATAGATGTCGCTAGTGTCGCTGCTTAAGTGCCTAAGGCAGTTGTCTCACCGCCGGCGAGGAAACGATTGGCTATCGACTATTTTCTCGCTCAAGAAACGAACAAAAGATATAAGATCCTGTGTGAGTAAAAGAGACACGTATTAATAGTTGATCGCTGGCGGTTCATACTGCCGGCGAGAACTCGCTCTTACATCATAAAATTTGTCGCAGCGGCAAGAGCTATAAGACTCGCTGAGCTATAAAACTAGCTCAGCGATACTCGCTCAGCGCTGTTAGCTTGGCGGCCTCCCGGCTCGAGCGAGTAGAGCGAGTAATCGCCCGTCGTGCTCGAACACTCGCTTCTCGCTGCTCGCCCACTCGTTTCTAGTTACTCGCTCTGCTCGCTTTTCGCTCATCGTCGGCGGTGGGACAAGTGCCTAAGAAAGGAAAAAAACAGGCTGAAATGTGTAGCGCATGGGAGAAATTTGTGATTAGACTCCTGTCCAGCTGTGGTGTAGGGGTATAGCACGCAGCACGGCAGCACGGAGCAGCACGCGCTGTCTCAGTTTGTATTTTCGTTAGTTAGCCACTTACGTGCTTTGAACGTTTTGGAAATAATCATGTATGTTAGAAAGATTTTCCCAATAACGTCGATAAGCCAAAGGCTACTAGAAACACAGGGAAGCTTAAAGTTCCATCTTACAGACTGGCTAAAACCAAAAAGTCTTTTCTGGGAAATTGCATACGTTTTTATAATAAAATTCCAAAAAATATTATAAATGAAACGGATACAAAATTCAGATCTATTGTCAAGAAGACATTAATATCAAAGGCGTATTATAAAGTTAATGATTATATCATGGACAGGTATATTTGGAAATAACTCCGATCCACATTAGCGATCCCTTCAAATAGGGAACCTACTGTGTTAAAAATAAAGTTGTGTTAAATACTTGTGATGTAGACATATCATTTAATAATATAGTAAATCTGTTTTTAAAAAATATATATACCTCGTTGAGTTTCTTGCCGGATTCTTCTCAGCAGAGGTTTTTCCGAACCGGTGGTAGTTTTTTTTTTGACATTCATAAGTGCTTGTTATAGCCTAAATTGAATAAATATATTTTGACTTTGACTTTGACTTTGAGCAACTACGGTTACGTTGGTTTCGATATTTTGACCATCGACTTTTTAACATAATATCTATAATATATTCATTTTCGATATTCAGTCAGATACGTCCCCATTATTAAAGTTGCAAAATGCAAGCAAAGCTGTTGGTAGAGTCTTTAACCTCTTATATATCTAGTCTCACAACATGCAATGAATCAGTTATCAAGGTGAACTCGTTTGTAAGCTAGACACGTACGCAAAGTCAGTGCCACACTCTCAGGCGATGCTACAAACACCGGTTGACCGAGATAGCTTTGCGGCTTTCGCGTCTATAAGAAAGAAAGAATGTTAAAATGTTTGTTGAATGTAAATACCTAGCCTAACCTAACCTAACCATAAAAATGAAATTTTTAAAACAAGCTTTTTTTGCTGAGTGTACTTTTTGTGGACTGTACTTGCATTGTCACCCAAACTACATTTGAATACCAAATTTCAAGTCGATGCCATTAACCGTTGAGTTCCGTCCTGCGGAGACGATCCTGGCCGGACTACCGGGATGTCACTACTGGATTATTGTATTGCCACGCGATTTACATAAGTGTTCCAAATTTCAAGTCAATCTGAATACTAGGAGTTAGTCAAATTTTACTTGCAAGATTTGCGACCAGATGGCCTAGTGGTTAGAGAACCTGACTACGAAGCTTGTGGTCCCGGGTTCGATTCCCGTGTCGGGGCAGATATTTGTATGAAAAATACGAATGTTTGTTCTCGGGTCTTGGGTGTTTAATATGTATTTAAGTATGTACGAGTATCTATCTATATAATTATATTTATCCGTTGCTAAGTACCCATAACACAAGCTTTGCTAAGCTTACTTTGGGACTAGGACAATTGGTGTGAATTGTCCCGTGATATTTATTTATTTATTAAGATTTGATTACAGGCAGACAGACAGACAACGGGACAGTAATACTACATAAAAGCTTGTAAAAATAATAGGCCGTTTCCAACCGAAAAAACTTCAACCGGAGGCCTATTGGGAGGCTATGTCCATCTATGTAGACGTCCTACTGCGATATGATGATGATGATGAAAGGTATTTCGCGATGAAACTTCATTGTTATGAAAATAAACATCGAAAATTGGCAATTGGGGCAGTGGCCCATTATGCTAAGTGTAGCATAATGTTGCAACAGCAAGCCGCAACGCCGTTTTTCAGAGGGACCCATTTATAATACTAAAAATATATAATATATACTATTGTAGGATTATTTATCGTATCACTAAACCACAAAACGATGAATATGTAATGAATCATGAACAGTGGAAACAATAAAAAACAATTATAGCTTGCTATATCGCTAGCTGACAGTGAGTAACCCACTTATGACTAATTGTTATTTTTTCCTTTTGCTATCCGCTTCACACAACTTAGAGACATACATTACATACATAACAATTTATTAGACTTAGCTTTGTTTGTTTACAAATAGACAAGGGATTGTTAGTTTTATAACAATCCTGATAAAGGAGAACCAGTCTTATTTTAATTGTTTTCATTCACATAATGACATGTCTTAAATCGAGTTTAGCTCGACATGTTTTAATCCGTAGCCCTTCGTCTAGAAAGTCTAGAGTATATTTACTCACGGTAGTTTCATGTTCTAAATTGTTTTCATTCACATAATGACATGCTTAGAATTTTATCTTATACATTTGACGATTTCAATACAAATTCTTATAACTGACATTTATGTAAATTATAATATAATGATGTATTGAATGAATAAATAAACTAAACTAAACTAAAGCACTTACAGTTTCAAAAAAATCCATTCGTCCGTACGAAACAGGTTGGGAAAAATATGTTGCCAAGATAGAAATACATGGACCGACATGGAAATACCGACATGATACTTATTTTGTGACACGCCCATAGAAACTCTTGTCAGTTTGACACCAGTTTGTATTTTTTATTTATTTGACTGGATGGCAAACGAGCAAGTGGGTCTCCTGATGGTAAGAGATCACTACCGCCCATAAACATCTGCAACACCAGGGGTATTGCAGATGCGTTGCCGACCTAGAGGTCTAAGATGGGATACCTCAAGTGCCAGTAATTTCACCGGCTGTCTTACTCTCCACGCCGAAACACAACAGTCCAAGCACTGCTGCTTCACGGCAAGATTAGCGAGCAAGATGGTGGTAGCAATCCGGGCGGACCTTGCACAAGGTCCTACCACCTGCAAAATTTGCAAATTTGCCGAAGCTCCTGCCAGAACTCGTTATCAGGGTGTCACCATCAACGATTAAGTCTAAAAGGATGTCGTGCTTGGGCCGAACCACTTTTTTACCTACACTAATCTGTCCGCGACATTTTTCAAACAATTGCAGATTTTTATAATTGTTCCTATCAAATGAATATGTCGCTAAAGTCGAACTTTCAAGTTGACAGACACGTCTATTGGCATTATTGTTTTGTGACATGCAAACGATTATCAACTTTAGGGTGGCAGACCACATATTTGGCAGATGGTACATGAATGCCATCCTACGTAAGTTCAACCTATTAAACCGTGAAATATCTTGTTTTTCGGTAACACCAGAGACAATTTTGGTAACGCAGGAGACGCCCAAAATGTCGGTGAAATAGTTGGTTGGCCGCTTATCTTAAGATTTTTTTCTATTTGTCCACAGCATGCGGGTCTTAATATCGCTGCTGATGCTAGCAGCATGCGCGTACGCACGCACTGCGACGCGCACGCCGGCTGTCACCACGGCCATCACCGGACTTACTGACAAGGTAGGCTGACACTATTTACCGATAATACCGACATGGAAATACCGACCCAATATCTCGTGTACACGCCCATTCAAACTGGTGTCAAACTGACAAGAGTTTCTATGGGCGTATCACAAAATATCATGTCGGTATTTCCATGTCGGTATTGTACGTCCGGTAAATAGTGTCACTCACAAGGTACGTACCCACTAACTGAAAATTTAATCGCAAAACACACAGGACGGGTGCGGTTCGGGAGCGACCAGCCACCATACATGCCATCCTACCTAAGTTCAACCTATTAAACTGTGAAATATCTTGTTGGAGTACGATTTTTTTGGTAACGTCAGAGACAATTTTGGTAACGCAGGAGACGCCCAAAGTGTCGGTAAAATAGTTGATTGGCCCATTGACACGTGCCTGTTACGGTTAGACATTATACGGTGTAGTGGGTAGAGACCAGAGGATTCTCGAATTTTTCGCCGAAAATTTTTTTTTAAACTTTAGGATTGTTAGGAAAGTCACCTAACCAATCCCATATGGTTCTACAGGATAGACTAAGTAACATATCTTGAATAATTTCCAGTGTCCTAAAAAATATTCGTCCTCTGAAACAGTTGGGAAAAACATCTGAAAAATTCACAGATTTCATGCCTCACACGATTATCGAGCACATTGGAAATGAATCTACGGAATTCGAAAAAATATTGTCGTTCCGACTTATTACTTTTTCCAAAAAGGTTAGGCTACAGGGCAAACCCTTAACCCGATCGTCTTTTTTTAGACTCAAATTGTAGCTGACTAAATTGTCCAGAGGCGGTTTTCTCAAAATTTTGATGTCATTCTTCGTTTCCAAAATATCGATCGCCATCGTTTTTTTTTTTTCCCACTATTACTTTTTTAGTTTTTGACTTTCTCGAATAATTCGTTTTGCACCTTACAGCTCTTGCAAATACGCTTCTTTTGAGCCTTTTTGAATATCCATATCTTCACAACTCTCTCCTACACTGGAGTGAACGAAAAGAATTTCAATGTCAAAATATTTTCAGCGAAATGCCGGCATCCATAGAAAAACACAGATATGTTGCCACTCATACGACTAAAAAGTCTGCAAATGCAAAGCCGCAGGCGGATGATAGTTTAAGGGTATTTTTAACCCCAACACTATCCCATGGCTTTGACATTAATCAGTTGGATCGCGAAGGGGTCGTGGACGGCAGTGTCGTGATTTGGTAGTGATAGACAGTTTAGTTCAAACACGTGAAATACTCAATATACCTAAAAACATCTTGTTGTGAGTATAAAGAGCTTTTTTTACATTTTTTTTACGTACGTCTTTAGGGTTCCGTAATCAAAATGGAATAAATGGAACCCTTAGGTAGGTGGGTATGGTTTCGCCATGCCTGTCCGTCCCACGGCGTTTCTCAGACTATCAGGGTCAATCAGGGGTTGTAAGTACGATTTTTAGATTCGGTGATCGTTTGTGAAATATAACCTTAAAGTGCAAATTTTCATTAAAATCGAGCGCTCATCTCCCACCCCCACCCGCCCTATATCGCAAGTTAATTTTAACCCACTTCCGTAGTCGGATTGACTTAAAATTTGGTATACAACTGGTGGATGACAATGCAAGTGTCCAAAAACATTATAGTCAGCTAAAAAAGCTTGCATTCAATTTTTTATTTTTGACAGAAACTTTTTCACAACAGCTTATAAGCTCTTTCTGAATGAATTATAATTTAAAATGAATATTTGATTATGATTAACTAACATAGTATTTTAAGTCAGCCTTGTCTGAAATAAATGTAAGATTAAATTTTTGGAATCTTTTGTATTTTTTTTTCAACTCCAAATTTTTGTTACTTTTATTTCATCCCGTAAATTTGAAACCGAAATCCTGCCAAAATCCATATCGAAAATACAACCCTCGCGGAACCGAAATCCTGCCAGAAAAGTGGGTAAGGTTAGGTTAGAACTGCGATAGACACATCGTCAAAGTATTGAGCAATTACATTAACCACTTAAAATTAATAATAGGTACTTTACACAAGTTCCCAATCCGCACTGGGCCCGCGTAAAAAATAATTACGGCTCAAGCCCTCTCATTCTGAGGAGAGGCCTGTGCCCAGCAGTGCGACGTGTCTAGGCTGGGATGATGACACGTTTACCCCGTACCTCAATGACAGGCATCCATCTCTTTACTATGAGAAACGAGCGGACAGAAGGCTACAGTACCCTTAGTGTAAGTTTTCGGTGCCCTTAGTGTAAGTTTTCGGTTACAAAATACGTCTCGATCGCGTTCGCGTTAAAATCTCAATTTGTATGGAAGCACATTTTACGTACATATTTTACGGATCCCTCGGTACGCGAGTCCAAATCGCACTTGGCCGATTTTTTTTACCTTCAATAATGGCCGGCGACCATAAAATACTTGTGTTACCTACTGCTATTTTACTCCCCCAAAACGACCTCGTTAATCCTAAAATACACTTTTCACACCTCTCCTTCAGAAAAGTAACTTTTCCTCCCATTTTCTCCGCTGGTTGTTCTTTAATAATATTTAGAATTTTTTTTTTCAAGTTTCTTAATGCTCGGTGTGAAAAGTTGTATGAGCCACTCGGGTGCAATATTATTTTCATCTTGGGCGTTAACACTTGAATCCCTCATTACGCTCAGGATTCTATTGTAGAATCCTTGGCTACATTCTGGATTCAATGTACGCCCTCGCCGTAACCATTTTGCTCCCTTGTGACACAAATAACTATTATTTTAATGCAATGCCGTCATCATTTCCCGTGACCGTGAATCATCTCGTTTTTAGTTTATAATAAACACGGAGAAAGATGTCGTAAAAACCATGGAATGTCATGGAACTACGAATAAATAAAGAGAAGTGTAGCTGCTAGCTTTTGAAAGAAAGAAAGAAAGAAAGAAAGAAAAGTTTATTTTGGCTCCAAAAAGTACCACCTAAAACTAAGACTAGAACTAGCACTAAAACTATGTTACTAGGTGACACGGCAGGATACCAAAAAGGGTCTCCACTCAGCATGTGTTGCCGCACATTATGTGCAGTAACGCTGGTTTACGCTGGTTTTTGGTTTTGGTTGGTTTTGCCCGCAACTCCGTTCGCGCCGAATCCCGCGGGAACTACCTATGCAATTATCCGGGATAAAAACTATCCTTCGTCCTTTCCCGGGATTCAAACTATACACATACCTAGTTTGAGTCCCGATTTGACATGATGAGGTAACAAACAAACAAACAGACTTATAATTTATAATATATATATAGTGATATAATAGATATTAGATATTTATAATAGATATTAGTGGGATAGTTGGATACAAAAATTGAGAGAACATTTACATTGCTAATCCATACTAATATTATAAATGCGAAAGTGTGTGTTTGTACGTTTGTATGTTCGAAGCGGAGCGACGGATCGACGTGATTTTTGGCATGGAGATAGTTTATGGGTCAGAGAGCTAGGCTACTTTTTATCCCGGAAAAATGCACAGTTCCCGAGGGAACAGCGCGCGATAGCCGAATTCCACGCGGGCGAAGCCGCGGGCAAAAGCTAGTACCCAAATACATATGTATGTCTGTCATACACTAAAAACATAACCTTCAATCGGGCAGTCGTGTAAAAATACTGTATTTATAAATAATAGTTCTTAGTAATTTCTGATCTTTTATTTAAGCTTCAACCTTCAACACACAACTACCAGTATCATCCAGCAGGGCTACTACGAAACTCGAAACTCGAAGTTCGTATCGTACCATCCCTCTCGCTCTCGTATTAAATAGTATAAGTGTAAGAGGGACCGCACGACACGAACTTCGAGTTTCGAGTTTCGTAGTAGCCCTGCAGACACACCTTAAGCTAGCTACCAAAACCGCTTATTATGGCGGGCTGTCAAACTAGTGCTGTCCTTATTCTAGTGATGTAGCCTCTACTGCAACAAATACAGTAATTAAAGAAAAGGTTGTACTAAAAATGTTTTTTTTTCAACATAAACTTATTTTAACACGGGAAAGTGTGTTCACATGGATGGGATGAACACAAAGCTGCGAAAGAGGCAAAGTATTTTTAGTATTTTTAATGACTCTTCGAATGCATGTAGTAAACCATGTGGTTAGTCAATCTGTCTTCATCTGCCTCGTTAAATAGTAAACATCTTTTGATCTCGTCGGGCGTTGCCAACTTTTGATAAATACAGTAATATTATGACGAAACTGACAGAATTATTTCTTGCCTGATTTTAATGTTGCAAAGAAAGTTATAAAAACTAGATGTTGTGCGGGACTCCGTTCGCGTAGTATTCGTTTATCGCTATCCCGCGGGAACTATGCGATTTCCCGGGATAAAAACTATCCTATGCCCTTCCCCGGGACTCAAACTTTATTTTTATTTTTTATTCGACTGGATGGCACACGAGCAAGTGGGTCTCCTGATGTTAAGAGATCACCACCGCCCATAAACATCTGCAACACCAGGGGTATTGCAGATGCGTTGCCAACCTAGAGGCCTAAGATGGGATACCTCAAGTGCCAGTAATTTCACCGGCTGTCTTACTCTCCACGCCGAAACACAACAGTGCAAGCAATGCTGCTTCACGGCAGGATTAGCGAGCAAGATGGTGGTAGCAATCCGGGCGGACCCTGCACAAGGTCCTACCACCTGCAAATTAACTAATCTAATATCTGAAAACTATCTGTATACCGAATTTCATTTAAATCGGTTCAGTTCGAAAACTTTTACATTTATAATATTAGTAGAATAAAAGAATAGGTACTACGCGGACGGAGACACGGTCAACAGCTAGTCCATTTATATTTTTTTAATGTTATTTTGGAAACAAACACGGCAGGTGTCGTCGGTTTAGCAGGTATTCATTTTTAACCCCCGACGCAGAAAGGGTGTTATAAGTTTGACCGCTATGTGTCTGTCTGTCTGTCTGTGGCACCGTAGCTCTTAAACGGGTGGACCGATTTGAATGTTTTTTATTTGAAATCAGGTTTTCTGGCCATGGTTCTTAGACATATTTTATCAAAATCTGTTTAGCCGTTTTTGAGATACTGAAAATTTGAAGTAACAAAGTTATACAACCACAACAAATAGCTTGATTCATTTAGATAAATTATTGCTCCTCAAAGTTTAATAGTTCCATAGTTTAGTTAGGTTAGTTTAGTTCGTTAGATCAGTATTATCGCTGTTTCCTGGTACGTGGGTAAAATTTCCATTGCATAGGTAAGTACATTGAAAATTAACATTTTCACATATTAAATATATTGACCTGGATAACTCACGTCTTAAATCGAGTTTAGCTCGACATGTGCGCGCGTGTTGCAGCAGCCGCTGAGTCGCGTTGCTCCGAAGACAAAGCGCTACGGATTAGCCCGAAACATGTCGAGCTAAACTCGATTTAAGACGTGAGTTATCCGGGTCAATATCATTAATATGAGTGAGTCTCACGGTAGTTTCATGTTCAAAATTTTCACATATTAAACATAACTTTCTAACAATAACTAAAATAATGATAAACCCCCCCCAGATCACCGTCGCATTTTCACCCAGCACCTCAAACGGCAGGTTTTGCTATTAAAAATCAGTGAGCAAAATCGCATTTCGTAAGCTATTGCTATATTCTAAATCCATGGCGGTTAGGATACCACCATGGCCGCGATGACGTCATCATGTCAAAGGTCGAGCCAACCCCAGCTCTTATCGCCCTCTTTAAGTGATGAGGCAGCGGCGTCGAAAACTTTGCCATAAACTACATACACATGGAATTTTGCTTTTTCCCACAATACTTATTTAGTAAATAAGTAGGTAAATGAATAAATATCATGGGACACTTGACACCACCTAGTCCCAAACTAAGCAAAGCTTGTACTATGGATACTAGGCAACGGATAAACATACTTATATAGATAAATACATACTTAAATACATATTAAACATACAAAACCCGAGAACAAACATTCGTATTATTCATACTTAATCGAACACAGGACCTCAAGCTTCGTAGTCAGGGTCTCTAACAACTTGGCCATCTGGCTGTCGTTTATCAGTCGCATAAAAATAAAATGTTAAAGAAGATATATTTTATTTGTAATTCCTCGAGTTCCGTGCCAAATGTTTACGCGCCCTGCATGACCTTATGCTACGGACTCAAATAGTTCATAAATACAACAATATATGTGAATGTGTGTATGTTAACTTTTATTTGTACAAAAGAAAACAAACAAAGTAAATTTAAGTATATCACGGATCACCCTTGTCTTGACACGGATTAACCTAGTCCCAAATTAGGCAAAGCTTGTGTTATGGCGAAGTTAAACATACTTATAAGTTATATACAAACATGCATATTAGACACCCAAGACTCAAAAGCTACCGTAAACTACTTCAACTTTGCCCTCTGGCCCCAACGTTGCCTGATTTGATTTAGAGTCGATAACTTAGCACTAACTTAGGTTTTAAACTTTTATCTACAAGGGAATTATTATTACGGAGGGATAAAAGTTTAAAAACCTAAAGGGTGCTGAGTTATCGACTCTAAATCGAATCAGGCAATGTTGGGGCCAGAGGGCAAAGTTGAAGCAGTTTATGGTAACATTCGATTTTTTATAAAAATCTGCCCCGACCTTGGATCGAACCCGGGACTACGAACGTTGAGATACATGTAAAAGGCGAACTTATTTCTTTAGGGTATCTCTACCAGTCCACCTTTGTGTATGAGAGCTTGTAAAAGAATTAAACGGATTCCTCTGTCACATTTTCAAAAGTGGACAATTGTCTAGTTTCCATGGTAAAAATATTATTATTCTATTTAGTCCGTATAAGGTACACGTTAAAAATTACAAAGGTGAAGAGCGTCAAAGTTTGGGAGCGGTGGCCCATGAGGGGAACTTTAACTTATTCTTTTTCTTAATCTTCATATTTTTTGTTTAACTGACTATTTAGTCACCATAACATTTAAATACATTTTACAAAATTGTAAACGGGCGTCGTTCTACACGGGAAGTCAATAAATCACTCGTGATTTGGAGTTATTTATACTAAGAGGAAGTAAAGTTTATTTGTACAAATGTGAGCCATTGATGCAGTGTTTGATACTAAAACTATCAAACATCTGGTTCAGATCACTTGTTATTGTAACATCGCATTCCCTCCCGTCCATCGTCTTCATTGAAGTACTACTTGACTCTTCTCGATATTCGTATCTTCTATCCTACTAAATATATGCGAAAGTTTGTGTGTATGTGCAGAGGCGTCTTTACCTATAGTGCAGGGTGTGCGTTGCACACGGGCGCAGGCGGTTCCTAGATGGCGCTAAAGTAATAATTGCACATGGGCTAAAGACACCGCTGAGTATGTGTGTATATATTTGTTTTCATCACACTTGCTCGTAAACAGTGTCGTAACATGCAGGCTACCTTGGTTGCAACCCCCCAAATAAAACCCTCGACCTTAATGTGCTTCTCATGAAACCCGTGGTCGGTAAATGAGTCATTGCCCGTACTAATTCATGCCATGAAGCCCAAGGTCGGTAAAAGAATTTGTTACACAGAATTTGTATGCACATGCTGCGGATTGCCAAGAGCGCAGCCAGCGGTATCGCCAATTTTTGATAAAATATTAGTTTTTCTTTTACAAATATACAATTTTACTCGCAAATGTGATGAAAAACATTGTAAGTCGCACGGGCGGTACTAGAATTACGAACATCGACTCATTAAAGCCCTCAGTCTTCGACTTCGGGCTTCTAATAGACTCTCGTTCGTAATTCCTTATTTACCACCCTCAAAACACAATGTACTTTACTCTTGCTACAGAGAGTGCTGTATACTGTTTCGTCAGGTCCCAAAGGCCGCGTTTCCACCCGAGATGTGCGAGGATGCGATGCGAGGAATGTGTTTATCATGAACCAATAGAAACGCTTCATTTACCTATCCTCCAATGCAGAGGGTTTCGCGATTGCCGGGAAGTGTATGTGGCACTGAAATCATGAATCGCTATTTTAATGAGAAAATGGTACGAAAACAACTGACGCGTGGCGTGTAAGATTCATACAAAGGTGTCAACACGACCCTATATATAATCCTATCCTACGCACCAGTCCGACTCGCACTTGATGAATGAAAAGTGTGCCGTTAAAACGAAGAGGTTGAAACGCCTGCTCCAATGTAATGTATTGATTTTGCTACAGGACGCCAGACACAAGGCGATGGTGCATCCAGCATTCGCCAGCGCAGGCCAGCGAGCAGGCCTCGAGCTATGGAGGATCGAGGTACGTACAACAACATAGAAGAAAGAAGACGTTGTTCACATTCACAAAGACACACAAATAAAAAAATAAAAAAAATACATACACGATTTTGTGTCTCGCAAAAGTGAAACGGCCGCTGTGGCTACTATGAAATTCGGAAATCAAAGTTCGTATCATACCGTCCCTTTCACTCTTGTATTAAATAGTATTAGCATGATACGAAGTTCCAATATTGCACTTCGTAGTATAGGCAGCTCAGCATTATGCTCACATCATCGACATCATCATCATCATCATCATCACACATCGGTGTGGCGTCCAAAATCGGTTCTATCGATTTAACAACAACAAAGTATAATTGTTAATTTTTCTTTTATATTGGGGCAACATTATTTTTTTCTCCTCTTCCGTGCGTGCTCAAATTCTACGGCAACGCATATTTTTTAAAGAACTCCACCGTTTTTTTTTCACAGGACTTTAACCCGGTGGCAGTTCCTCAGAGTGATGTCGGAAAATTCTACAAAGGAGATTCCTACATCGTTCTTAAGGTAAGTAGTTCTTACTTGTATATTTACATAAAATATTTAGTATAAAAGTCATTTCCCGCAGTCTCTACCCTTGGATCTTTTAACTAAGCGACGGATTTAAACGCGGTGTTCACCATCAGTTAGATATTAGCGTATATTTTCTGAGATCCATTTGACACTTGACATGTTTAGGATTATTTTGTGAAAGACACTCAAGTCTGCGCAGTGTCTTATCCAAACTCAACATTGGCGGAAACATCGCATCGTTCGATGGGGCCATTATTGTTGTCCTAAAGCGCCACCTTACCGCATGTAACATCCCATGTGAGAGTTGGGAAGATCTCGCGAAGCAGAGACTGGTATGACGCAGCTCTGTGAATAAGGCTTGCAAATTTTGAGACGCATCGCTTGGAACACCTGGATGCCAAACGTCTTATTATAAAGACCCGCCTGAGACCTTCCTACACTTACACGTATAATGATAATAATGTTAGTTACATTTACAAAAAAAGAGAAACAAAAAACAAGTAAGATAGTGGTCAGTTACTAATCAAACAAAGTGGTCAAATCCTGTAATAGGACCTTCAAGACTAAGTTTGGCTTTGCCAGCCATATTAAATAAACAAGCCTAAAGGTTCACCTTTGTCGGACACGAAATTGAATTGAACATTGATTGAAAGACTCTCAACGTCAAACAACCCTCACAATACTAACGCCATCTAGCGACATACCATCTGCGCAAAACATAAATCTTCATTCGGTATGCTTCATAACGGTCTTATATCCTATTTTCATTCACGAAAAATTTTGATTAATAGAATTTGAAACTTAATTTTAATCAGGAAAAGTTGAAATTTGCTTAGACTTACGGTGGTCTTACAAGGTCTAATCATTATGCACCTGTCCTGTAGACATCAGCCGATAAGCGGAACAACCTGTCGTGGGACATCCACTACTGGATCGGCAGTGCATCCACTCAAGATGAGGCAGGAGCGGCAGCCATCTTGACGGTCGGGCTGGATGACAAATTTGGAGGGGCCGCCATTCAACACAGGGAGACTTTGGGACACGAGAGCCCGCAGTTCTTGGGATACTTCCGACCTGGTGAGTGATTCATCTTGACGGTCGGGGTGGACGACAAATTTGGAGGGGCCGCCATCCAACACAGGGAGACTTTGGGACACGAGAGCCCGCAGTTCTTGGGATACTTCCGACCTGGTGAGTGATTCATCTTGACGGTCGGGGTGGACGACTGTAGGTAGGGGCTGCCATCCAGCACTGGGAGATTTTGGGACACGAGAGAGAGCAGTTTTTGGGATACTTCCAACTGGTGAGAGATCAATGGTGATTCGCGGTATGGACGACAAATTTGGAGAGGCTGCTATCCAGCATTGGGAGACTTTGGGATACGAGAGCGCGTAGTTTTTGGGGTACTTCCAACCTGGTGAGTTGGACTGGATAACATGCTCGGAGGGGCCACCATCCATACAACACAGGGAGACTTTGGGAGACGAGAGCACGAAAATTTTAGGGTGTAATCTAACTCGGTGAGGCCATTGTATTATTCTTGAAGCAGATTCGAGTAATCAATTAGAATCGTAGCAGGCAAAAACTATTTTTCGTGTAAATTGTAAACAGCTCTATTAGCCCATCAGAAACTCCGCGTGTGTCATCGATTAGATGATGAAGTCAGAATTGGTCTAATTATGCCAATTAGACATGTTTACCTGTATCTTTGTAAACAAGAGACGAATACGAATGACAAATACTATAGATACTATGTATACAGTATGAGTGTAGAGTTAGATATCAAGTAGAATAACTGACTTAGCAAAACATGTTACTTTAGTCTCTACATATCGGGCATCAAGCTCCTTTTTATTCTCTAGGGATTATAGTGTTTTTTTTTAATTTACGTTGGAAACCGCTAAACAGCCAACACGGTGTTTGTGAATGGAGGATTTTTACAATACAATACAATACAAAGACTCTTTATTGTACACCAGACATAGTAAGCGATACAGAAAACAAATTATTAAAATTACAAGGTGAGCAATAGGCGGCCTTTAGCGATTTTTAGGCGGATTTTTAGGCGTGGAAATAACTTCAAAATGACAACTATACAAAAATATTAAAAAAAACTACGATTAAGATATTATTATATTAAGGATTCATTCGTTTTATTATGCATTGTTTAATTAGTTTTAAAATAGTTTTCAATTTTGAAAATGTTGGCTAAATATGCAAGCTTTTAAAGCGTCACTTCATAAAGAATAAAAGAAAGTAAAAAACCACGCAACAATTTTTTTTTGCTGTTTGAATTTTAAACAGATGGCCTGTCCATTAGTTGAGCGTACGTTTTTATAAAGTAATATTGTATTTTTGAACAAAATATTGTTTTTTTTCCTCGCATTCAAAGTGAAAAGTGTGTTTAACGCGAGACTAACAACCATAATGCCACTCAAACTATAGCCACCTTCGCTCTGCTCGAGTGACTAAACATCTCGTGTCATTATGGCTTGTTTTAGTCCCTCGTTGAACAATCTACTATTTAAATAATGAAGGTATTCGAAAATAAATGCAATCAACTAACTTAAAATGAAAAAATATTTTTGTAATGTCTGAGGTTTGCTGTTATTTAATTAACACCTTGTGTAATCTTCGACGTTGTCTTGGTCTATCAGCGATCCGGTACCTAGACGGCGGGCATGCCTCGGGCTTCAGTCATGTGACCACAAACGCTGGCGCTGAGAAAAGGCTGTTCCAGATCAAGGGCAAACGGAACGTGCGCGTGCGTCAGGTCAGTATCAAGAAGCACGCAGTTTACTTCCACAAAGACTTAGTTTTAGCTTACGTTGAAATAAATAAATGCCAGATGGCATCGAGCTATGTCGGTGAAAAATATGCAAGTTGAAGTGGCAATGGGCTGGCCACACCGCTCAAAGAACAGATAACCGTTGCGCGAGAAAAGTCCTCGAGTTGCGACCACGAACCGGAAGACGAAGCGTTGGCAGGCCTCCCACTAGATGGACTGCCGGCATCGTGAGAGTGGTTGGCAACCGCTGGATACAAGCGGCGAGTTGTCGTTCATTGTGGCGTTCTAAGGGGGAGGCCTTTGTTCAGCAGTGGACGTCTTCCAGCTGATGATGATGAACTAGTTCTTGGGCGGATTTCCGTATTCCGCATCCTATCTCCTAGTAACTCCAAGCATAGCCCTCTCTATAGCTCGTTGAGTGAATCTGAGCCACTTCAAAATACCAACAATCCAGGATCACCGGATAAAACTATAATCATCATCATCATCATCAGCCTACAGCAGTCCACTGCTGGACATAGGCCTCTTCCATGGTACGCCACAACACTCTGTCTTCAGCCCCTCACATCCATCCGCCACCCGCGACCCTCTCAAGGTCGTCTGTCCACCGTGCTTCAGGACGCCGTACACTAAGTTTTCCCGTCCGTGGTCTCCATTCGAGGACTCGTCTGTTCCACCGTTCATTGGTTCTGCGACAGACGTGGCCACCCCAACGCCACTTCAGCAAACTAATTCTCTGAGCAACGTCGGGATAAAACTAATTGACCGATTTAAAAAAAACCATCTTACTCATTTCTTCTTTTACAGGTGGACCCTCTCATCTCTTCTATGAACAAGGGAGACTGCTTCATCTTAGACAAGGACCACGATATCTACGTGTACGTCGGTGCGAGAGCCAAGAACGTGGAGAAGCTCAAGGCCATCTCTGTTGCCAACCAAATCAGGGACCAGGATCATAATGGCAGAGGACGAGTTGAAATTCTTGGTAAGTGTCAGTGAGCCTATATCCAGGAGTATTGCAGGGGTATCCCGCGGGAACTATTCAGTTTTCCGGGATAAGAAATATCTTATGTCCTTCCCAAATCCCAAGGCAGCAGTTTAAGTGTTAAGAAGTAACAGACAGTCAGGTGAGGGAATTTACCAATGGAGATCAGCAAAAAAGACCCAAACACACCGCAGAGCTGAACGGGAACATGTATTCTCCTCTCCCGGCTTTCCAGCATTAACTGAAGCAAGGCTCTGTGGGTAGATAAGAGACCCCTCCAATCCTCTGCTCCCCGTAGTTAGCTCCAGGGAGTTGGGAGCAGACAGCTGGATTTTTCAGACGGTGAAAGTCCGGTACAGTCTGGGCCTTCCCTCCCGGTCTAGTCGTTCATAATCGATTTCATATAAACATTCAGAAACTTTAGTTAAAACAAGTACAAGTTTTTCATATGTTTTATATACAATAAAGAGTTATACAATACAAGTAAACAAAAGCAGGGATTTAGTGTCTTTGGCACTTAAGGGTACTCATCCTGATAAATTCGTAAACATGGAACGTTTTAATTGCAGACCAATATTCCAGCGAGACAGATATTCAGAAGTTCTTCACAGCTCTTGGATCTGGAACCAAGGACAGCGTGCCAGAGGAAAGTGCTGGTGGTGATGACCAGGTGAGCATCATTGTATTACCCGACTGCCGAAGGAGGTTTATGTTTTTTCCATGCGTAAATATGTATGTCCATTTCTTTGATCCACTCTGTAGCCTAAAGGACTAGACGGATTTTAACAATATGAAGTTCGTCTTCCCGCTTCAGGTCACAGGCTTCCTCTCAGAACGAGAGGGCTTGGAAGTTCCCACGTGGACTCAATGCGGATTGAGAATGTCACACACACATTCAATTTCTTCGCAGGCGTGTGCAAGCTTCCCCACGATGTTTTCCTTTACCGTAAAGCTCATGGGCATGCACCGTAAATTTCAAATTTAATTTCGCTCATAAATTATGAAAAACTCAGAGGTGCGAGCCCGGGATCGAACCCACGACCCTCTACTTGAGAGTCCATATCGACGGTGGAAAGGAGAAACCCCTTAAGCGACATTTTGCTAACTTTACAGGAGAGCGTTTTATAGTTTAATTTTTTGAGTGTTGTTTTAGAGACTTCAGTTCTATGCCCGTATTTTATTAAAATTTGATACCTACCCATCAATAATAACGGTATTTAAAAAACTTAGAATCTTCTGATATAAATGTCGCTTAACTTAATTTAACCTGAAAAAAATCCCAGAGAAACTCTTTAAGCGACACTGTTATTTTTAGACAGATGCTAGAACAAAACAATGAAACGACCTTCAACGCCATTACAACAAATTCAAGCAAATTTTGAAAACACTTTAAACGACCACGTATATAAATTTAAGTGACATAGTTCAAATTTAAGTCAAATTATGTGTCGCATAAAGGGGTGTTTTTTAAATTTGTCCACTATTTCCAGGCTACCTTAACCGACATCAGTCATCAGATCGCTACGTAACCCGGCTCAAAAGACGCAGAAAAAAAGCCGATTCCAACGATATATATAACTCAATTTCACCCAAAATGTCGCTTAAGGGGTTTCTCCTTTCCACCGTCGATATTTCAAACCAGTAGGCTACCACGGCATCGTTCATACAGCTTGTCAGATACATAGCTCGTACCTAGGTTGCGATATTAGGGTTGGTTTTTTGGAATCTTTTTGTATTTTTTATTTCAATTCCAAATTTTTTGTTACTTTTACGGTCATCCTGTAAAACCTATATCGAAAATACTAACTGAAATATAGATGCACAGAAAAACCAGAAAAATAAGACCAGCGCTGGGAATCGAACCCAGGTCCTCGGCATTCCGTGCCGTGTGCTATACCGCTACACCACCGCTGGACAACGATACAGACACGAATTTCTCCTATGCACCTCATATCTCAGCTTGTGTTGTTTCTTATTTAGCCACTTAAGCAGCGACACTAGCGACATCTATGCGATATTAGGGGCCAAAATTACTACTGTGCCATTTCAAAAAGGGCTAATGTATTTCAAATTCCATTTTCAGGCTTTTGAGAGGAGCGAAGAGCAAACTGTCACCCTGTCTGAAATTTCTGACAGCACCGGGTCTTTGAAGATCAGCCCACTCCCCAAACCCTTCAGACAGGAACAGCTCAAGCCTGCGGTAATTTTTTTTTATACTCATCTGGAGGATAATCGTAGTTCGTATCGTACCGTCCCTCTCACTCTCGTATTAAATAACATTAGCGTCAGCGGGACAGCACGATACGAAGTTCGAATTTTGCACTTCGTAATGCGATAAAAAAAAGGAACAATTTATTCACTTTTCGCAAAAACACATGAAGCATAACAGGTAAAAAAAATTGGGCAAGTGCGACTTGGAATCGCGCACCGAGAGTTCCGTAAGAGTAGTCTTGAAGATATTTCTCGCTTTTTCCGAGTGATTTATATCATCCAGTGTATGCAGAGCCCTACTCTTAAGCAAAATGTACGCAGTATGGGGTCAGATTATATTGGACATGGATATTTACAGACAGACAAAAGATCAAGATTTTCAGACTTTTCTAGTTAGTTGTGTTATACCAAATTTCAAGATTCTGATTTTATGGGAAGTACCCTGTAGGTTTTGATTCCCTTGCGAGTTTCGAAAATTTGCGGAAATTTGCAGCATAAACGGCTGCATCCTTTCATTGCGTGGCTTAGAAGTTTGATTTTTTTCACAGCTCCAAGGACAGTTAGACCTCAGTATTTGATATAAATTGCAGCTTGATACTCCACGCGTTCCCGAGAAAAGGGTCTTGACAGACGGACAGACGGACAAAAAGTGATCCTATATGGGAACCCTAAAAACAATAAAAAAAGGCAAACGGCAAAGTAACGGCGGTTACTACGCTCTAGTAACCATTTATTTCAATTTGAACGCCGATAACCAGCTCCTTCATACCGGATTCAGCGATGCAATTTATTCATACAAATAACACAAGTTTTAATTTTATTTTCCACTAGCTTTTACCCGCGGCTTCGCACGCGTAAACTATTCGGTGTGGTAGCTGCAATTGAAATTTTCGGGATTTTACAAAATCCAAAATTTCCTAAATTTATATCGTGGTCTTCAGTTGAGGTTGTATTGTGAATAACTGTACAAATTCAAGACTCTAAACCCAGTGCTGAAGTTTCAAAATTTTTCCCTATCCAAATTCAAATTTAAATCATTTATTCAGTAAATAGGCCGCAATGGGCACTTTTACACGTGTTTTTTAAACTACCAGCGCTTTCGGAAAGACCTTCATTGCCAAGAAGAATGCGCCGCAAGAAACTTGGCAGTCATTTTTTTTCAAAATAAAATAATTACAAATAAAATACTTAAAAACTACAGTATACAATTAAAGAAAAAATACAAAATAATAATAATAATAATACAGGGATGTATGGGGTCCCTTAGTTACAAAACTATACCGTGGGAATCTCGGGATAAAACGTAGCGTACTTATGTGTTATTCCAGACGTACGGCTAAATACATCCAAATTTCATGCCTCTAAGCCTAGCGGTTCTTATTTTGACATTTTATCCCTAGGTATCCCGTGGTAATATCGGGTCAAAATTCGTCTATGTGTTTTTCTAGACATCTAGCTTCCTACATATCAAATTCATGACTCTAAGCTCAGCGGTAATATTTCAGATTTTATCCTGTCCCGTGGGAATATCGGGGTAAAAAATAGATTATATATTTTCAGAGGTCCAGCTACCTACATACCAAATTTCATGGCTCTAAGCCAGTGGTTGTTTATTTCGAGATTTTATCCCTAGGTATCCGTGGAATATCGAGTCAAAAAGTCCCTTACGTGTTATCCCAGACGTCCAGCTACCTACAAACCAAATTTCATGACTCTAAGCCCAGCGGTTATTATTTCAAGATTTTATCCCTATCCCGGAGAATATCGGGAAAAAAGTAGCCTATGTGTTATTCCAGAGTTCCAGCTACCTACATACTAAATTTCGTGGCTCTTAGCCCTGCGGTTGTTATTTTCAAGATTTTATCTCTAGGTATCCCGTGGGAATATCGGGTCAAAAAGTCACCTATCTGTTATTCCAGACGTCCAACTACCTACATACCAAATTTCATGACTCTAAGCCCATAGGTTGTATTTTTCGAGATTTTATTCTCTATCCCGTGGAATATCGGATAAAAAGTATCCTATGTTTTAATCCAGGTTATAAACTAACTTTCCGCCCAAATTTCATCCAAAACCGTCCAGCCGTTCAGCGTGAAAAAGTAACAAACATACTCACTCACTCACTCACTCACTCACTCACATACTCACTCACAAACTTTCACATTTATAATATTAGTAGGATAGGATGACTGTCACTTCAAGGTATATCAGGTACACATGATAGTTAAACACGTAAGTATTTTAGTAGATCTCTGATCAATATTTCCAGTTATAGCTCCATGTGACGTCACGACGTGCAACACCTTTTAGCACTGCGTAACGTCATGGGCGTCGACTCCCGAACTTTGACACGCTTCATGTGTCGTTTTTAGGGTTCCGTAGTCAACTAGGAACCCTTATAGTTTCGCCATGTCTGTCTGTCCGCGGGTAAGCTCAGAGACCGTTAGTACTAGAAAGCTGTAATTTGACGTGAATATACATATCAGTCACGCCGACAAAGTGGTACAATAAAAAAAAGTAAAAAAAATTTTTTTGGGTACCTCCCATAGACGTAAAGTGGGGGTGATTTTTTTTTTCTCAGAAAAAAATGTTTTCAGATTATTTTATGGTCATTTTGAGATTAAAATCTCAATTTAAAAAAACCGGCCATGAGCGTGTCGGACACGCCCAAAAATAGGGTTCCGTAGCCATTACGAAAAATTAAGTAATATTTCTAAGGATTCGTATTTTATACGGAATCTTCCATAGCTTAGGTATATTTAATACCTTAGGCTGCTATTTACTCATAAACTACTAATAATTCTCAATCAAACTTAGCAGTTATAGTTTTCCTTGAAATTTTGATATACTAACTACCATCCTGAATTTTTTCAAATTTTTCCACCCACCGGTTTAGATTTTAGAGGGGGGACGACGCTGATTTTAAAGAAAATTTGCACTTTAAGTTGAATATTCGCAATACATCACTGAATCGAAAAATCGGCTTAGTACACCCCTAATGATTTTAAAAGACCTATCCAACAATACCCCACACTATAGGGTTGGATGAGAAAAAAAAATCACACCCACTTTACGTCTATGGGAGGTACCCTAAAAAAATTTTTTTTTTGATTTTTTTAACTGTACAATTTTGTCGGCATAGTTTACTTATATATCCGTGCAAAGTTACAGCTTTATAGCATTTATAGTCTCTGAGCAAAGCCGCGGACGGACAGACAGACAGACATGGCGAAACTATAAGGGTTCCGTTTTTGCCATTTTGGCTCCAGAACCCTAAAAAGGTTACTAAGCATGTTGTTTCCGTGGACCCTTCATTTGGAGTCTTTAATATAACAATATTTAATTAATTTTCTTCTTTCAGGAATGCTACATTCTAGACACTGTCAGTGGCAGCATCTACGTCTGGGTTGGCAAGCAATCTACTGAGAGGGTAAGTGACATCTTTTTAAATATTTACCATTTGCTGAGGGGCGCCGCCGTTAGAATATGGTCACCCTCACCCCCCTCTCCTTAAGTGGGTGCTACGTGGGTGCCGTAGAAACCGGCTGAGGGATGATACCAGAAGATAGGCAGCAGTGTCTTCTTGGGATACCCGTAAAAGTAACAAATTTGGAGTTGAAATAAAAAATACAAAAAGACTCCAAAAAAACAATCATAATTTGATTGCTTAGTAGCGACATCTCTTGTCTGGGTGAGCGGTTAGTTCCGAAAGAGTGTGACGTCTGTCGACGAAACATAGATGTCGCTTGTTAGTGCTGCTACTTATAGCATAGTAGAAATAAGCAACCTGAGATATGTATGCATAGAAAAAATTCGTGTCTAGATTCCTGTCCAACAGTGGTGTAGGGGTTATAGCACGCAGCACGGATTGCTGAGGACCTGGGTTCGATTCCCAGCACTGGTCTCTTTTTCTGGTTTTTCTGTGCATCCATGTCTCAGTTTGTATTTTCGATATCTTCTTGGCAACTTACATTTCATACTGGCAATCCGCTTGCCAAGCGTGGCAAGTGTTAAGAACCACCCTAAACAACATCAAGGACCGTTAGGTACCTACAGGCGTGAAGTCCTCGCCATTTGCTACGTAACTGCCGACTGTGCATACAATACATATTCCATTGCAGTCGATAACACTACAATACTCGTATTGAGTGAGCTGCGATTGAAATGATGGGCAAGTTCATAAGATGCATGTTCTTTTTGCAGGAAAAGACTGAAGCAATGTCCAAAGCGCAGCAGTATCTCAGCGCAAAGAACTATCCTTCTTGGGTAAGTTTTCTTCCCACCAGTTCCTTTCTTTCGCAGGTAGACTAGATATTTAGGTTTATTTGGTTTATTTATTTTTATTTGGCCTTGTCAGTACAGTGGACAGTCTGCGTAGAATTTGTTTCTCACTATCATCCCAGCCTATAAGGGTGTCCCAGAAGTACCACGTCACAGTGACACCAGAGGTAGGCCAGCTCAAGAGGAACCTAACCAACCTAACGTCCCACTGCTGGGCACAGGCCTCCTCTCAGAGCAAGAGGGCTTGGGCCATAGTTCCCACGCGGGCCCAGTGCGGATTGGGAACTTCACACGCACCATTGAATTGCTTCGCAGGTTTGTGCAGGTTTCCTTACGATGTTTTCCTTCACCGCAAAGCTCGTGGTAAATTTCAAATGTAATTCCGCACATGAATTTCGAAAAACTCAGAGGTGCGAGCCGGGGTTTGAACCCACGACCCTCTGTTTGAGAGGCGATAGGTCAAACCACTAGGCCACCACGGCTTACAGAATTTGTTTCTCACTATAGCGCGGAAACTATACAATTATTGTGGATAAAAAGTATCCTACGTGTGACTCAAAGTCGAAATAGTAACAAAACTTAAGAATGACCTCTTGTATGTAGTAACCTAAGTCGACGTCCCCTATTCGAAAAATGACTTGAGTCCGATTTCAATTCTGTGCACTAGGTACCTATTACATACAACAGAGGTCGTATTGTCTGACGTTTCTGACCCTGCGATCACAATAAAATGAAAGTTTTTGTATGCGAAATCTGTTATTTGATTCATCCCATCATCCCAGCCTATATACGCGTCCCACTGCTGGGCACAGGCCTCCTCTCAGAACAAGAGGGCTTGGGCCATAGTTCCCACGCGGGCCCAGTGCGGATTGGGAACTTCACACACACCATTCGCAGGTTTGTGCAGGTTTCCTCACGATGTTTTCCTTCACCGCAAAGCTCGTGGTAAATTTCAAATGTAATTCCGCACATGAATTTCGATAAACTCAGAGGTGCGAGCCGGGGTTTGAACCCACGACCCTCTGTTTGAGAGGCGATAGGCCAAACCACTAGGCCACCACGGCTTTTTGTTATTTGATTGCGATCGCGATATAGACCCTCTGGTCATCTTCTTAAGTTTTCTACCTTTATATTGATGACATTCTCACTGTTCCATTACTGACCACTGTTCTTGCTGCAATGTTCTTGTTCCCAACAGGTGCACGTGTCCAGAATCCCGCAGGGGACAGAGCCGGCAGCCTTTAAGCAGTACTTCTCCACCTGGAGGGATGTCGGCATGTCGCACTCCAGAATCGTCAGATCTCTTAGTGGTGAGTGATGTTGTTTGAGTTAAAGTCAAAATATAATCTCCATGGAACCTGTAACAGAGCTGGTGCAAATCTGAAGTAGCTAAAGCAGCAGAATTGCACACATATATGGGTAGGCACCGAATACAATTTTGTCCCGTTCGGTGTTGAGACCCTTGGTCCGTGGGGTCCTAGCGCTAAGAAAATTTACAAAACAAATATCTAAGAGGTTAGTAGACGTCACAGGGGAATGAAGAGCTGGCAGCTTCTTCGGACAAATAATTAGCTATTCAGAGAGGAAACGCTGCCAGCATTATCGGTATCTTGCTTAAGGGAGGCTTTTTTTAACCCTGGACCGTGCAAGCGTCCCTAAGGGGCTGTTTCACCATCCATTGATTAGTGTTAACTGATGGTTAAATGTGATACCGTCTCTATTTTTTTTGTTCGAATAGACGGAGACGGCATCACATTTAACCGTCAGTTAACACTAATCAATGGATGGTGAAACAGCCCCTAATTGTTGTAGGTTGTTAAGAAATATTTTTATGTACTCTTTTATCTGTGGAAATGGGTGAGCCACATCGGCATCGCTCGAAGAACAGATCACCGTTGGGGGAGAAAAGTCCTCGTGTGGCAACCACGAACCGGAAAACGAAGCGTTGGCAGGCCTGAATTGGTGGACTGATGACATCGTGATAGTTGCGAGCAACCGATGGATGGAAGCGGCGAGTTGTTCATTGTGGCCTTCTAAGGGGGCGGCCTTTATTCGGTAGTGGACGTCTTCCGGCTGACAATAACTCTTTTTCCTTTTTCCAGACGAAGAATACTACACTGGTGATGTCCCAACATCGGAGGCACGCGCACGAGCAGTAGGCAAGTCTGGATCGGCCAGGGGTTTCATGCCAGACCAGGGAGATGGCACATATGTCGTATACAGGTAATTTAAAGTAACTACGTGTGTGTAACCAAGTATTGAATTTTTATTTTTAATAACTATTCGTTTAGAAAGTAATAGGTTTTTTTGCTAACATTTGTTTCAATTTTTTTATGAATATGTTATCTTTGTTTCTTTCTTGTGAAATAGGTTAAGGCACCTCTGGGTTACTTTAAATTTAAAGTATGATTCGAAAAGTTGGAAAATCCTCGGCATTGTAATTTAAAAGTTACCACAGAAACATCTAGACCAATTTGAACGAAACTTTGCTGAAAAAATACCGCATCGAAATCAGTTGGACGTTTGAGGGCTATAATGCCACAGACAGAAAAGAGAGACAAACACTGGTCATATTAATAACACCGCTCTTTTTAGCTGAGGAAACCTGCACAAACCTGTGAAGCAATTCAATTTCCCAATCCGCGCTAGGCCCGCGTGGGCACACGGCTCAGGTCCTCTTTATTCTGCAAAGCCTGAGCCCAGCTGCATAGGCATACACTCCGAGATATCTTTAGATTATCAAATAGATAATAGACACGCTCTGATTATATTTTTAATGACCTGCCCATTGCCACTTCAACGAACTAATTCGCTTGGCTATGTCGGTGACCCTTGTTCTTCTACGTATCTCCTCATTTCAGATTCAATCCCGTATAGAAACCCCGTGCATAGCCCTCTCCATAGCTTGCTGAGCCTATATAATTAATAAGCCCTACTTATAGTGAAGTATTTGGTTGGCCATAGGCTTCCTCCAGGATAATCTCTCTTCTCAATCGCTCCCTCATTGCTGAGGATCGTGACTCCGTTTCAGCTTGTCAACAGCAATTCTCCATCGGTTACGATCAGCTGCCAGGATAATAAAACGAGCTATTGTCATCTTAGGATCGAGAATTTGGACATGGTGAAAGCTTATGACTCGTCCGCGCCTGGAACTGAAGCAGGGAAGCGCTTCGGGGAGCTGTACCAGGGAGACTCTTACGTCATGAAGTACAAATATGACGCTGACGGCATCAGCAACTACGTCGTGTACTATTGGCTGGTAAGTTTTAATTTGGTCGCGCCGTGTCCGATAGGGATAGGTGGAAAATAATGTCACAATGACAGAATCACTGTGGTCCGCCGTCTAAAAATATCACCGTGCGTGACAAGCGACGGAGGGACAAAGTTACAAAATAAAATAAAAACTCATTAGGTACTTAAAATATAGGTATTTATTAAGAGCTTTTTTTCAAAGTAGTGAAGATTATTAAGTGAAACTATAATTATGGAGACATCCAACAAAACATTTACAGAACAACTAATTAACAATCAATAACAAAAAATATGTTTAAAAAAGCCGGCCAAGAGCGTGTTGGACACGCCCAAAATAGGGTTGCGTAGCCATTACGAAAAAAATTAAGTAATATTTATGTTTTTAAGGATTTCGTACCTATTTTATACGGAATCTTCCAAGTTTAGGTATATTTAATACCTTAGGCTGCTATTTACTCATAAACTACTAATAATTCTCAAGCAAACTTAGCCGTTATAGTTATCCTTGAAAGTTTGATATACTTACTACCATCCTGATTTTTTTCCACCCACCGGTTTAGATTTTTAGCAACCCCCTAATGTTTTTAATAGACCTATCCAACGATACCCCACACTATAGGGTTGGATGAGAAAAAAAAACACCCCCACTTTACGTCTATGGGAGGTACCCTAAAAATTTTTTTTTTTAATTTTTAATTGTACCATTTTGTCGGCATAGTTTATTTATATATCTGTGCAAAATTACAGCTTTCTAGCATTGATAGTCCCTGAGCAAAGCCGCGGACGGACAGACAGACAGACAGACATGGCGAAACTATAAGGGTTCCGTTTTGCCATTTTGACGGCATAGTTGCCAGGAAACAGGCAGCGTTTCCGCGTTGAATGGCCAGGCTGAATAAGTAGTATATAAAGATAAAGATATTATTATAATATAATAAGTAAAGATAATAATGTTATTGTCCGTAGGTGCAGTTATATTCGATACTGATTGAATTGAATTGCAAAATGTGATTATGTGACGTCTAGCGTCTACCAAAACGTAAGTTCATTATACGTACAGTGAATTTTTAGAATTTAACCTCTTTTCCAGGGCAAGGATTCCACCCTTGATGAGACTGCCGCAGCGGCCATCCAAGCCGTGATCATTGATACAGAAGTAAGCCTTAGTTTGGGAGTAGAGGGGAACGGTCTCACAGCCTTATTCATAAAAAGTTAGAGCCTCCTTGAAGGCTCCTTGAAGGCCCGATGCTAAAAAACGTGATTCATAAACGTCTGTTAGCGTTAATCAGTCGATCAAGGCTCTGCTAAAGTTAGAGGACCGTAGACCCTCCTTTATCTCCCTGCTACGTCACAAAATGGCCGCCACAAGTTTGAACAGCTGACTTTGACAAGAGCAAAAAACCATACCGAAGATATTTTTAGTGAAGGGTGAAGTTACGCAAAGTTACCTCAATTAAGGATTTTTTATGAATAAGGCTGTCAGTGTATAGTTAGTGTCCAAGATTGGGAGAGGGTGTTACGTTTAGAATTATAAAATTCAATTTGAAGATCTGTGTTTACTCTTTAGAAATTGAGCAATATCGTTCTTCAAAAAAAAAAATTGCCGAGTACAAGCAGAATGTTAACGTGGCTCGGGACTCGTCGGTTTTCTTCGTTTTCTTGAAAATTCACGTGAGAAAGAAAAAGAATACCGATCTTTCGTTTCAAGTTCCGAACGATATGAACAGACTAGTTTAAGTGTTATGATTAATTGTTTTAATTAAATGGTTTTAATCACCCAACCTAATTCTTCTTCAGCTGGGAGGTAAGGCCACCATCGTGAGAGTGCCGCAAGGAGAGGAACCGCAGCATTTCCTGAAAATATTCAAAGGTACAGCCATAAATATATATTAAATAAATTAAACAAGATATTATTAAAAGCGACTTCATCGTGAATAATTTGTACAAGGCTATCCGCTGAAACCGTGCAATTTTCCAGGATAAATACTATCCTATATATTATTATACTTACCTGGGATTTGACACCATACAAAATTTCATCTTTTTTTACCCGACTGCCCGAAGGAGGGTTATGTTTTTCGAGCGTATGTATGTATGTCCATTTCTTTGGTCCTCGCTGCAGCCGAAACGGCTGGACGGATTTTAACATATGAGGTATCATTGGATTCGTCATTACTGTCGAAGTGACATAGGCTATATAATATTTCAATATGGTGTCTGCGAAAAAAAATATGGCGGGTGTATGAAAAAAATATATTTTGTATTGTAACGTATGGGTATCAAATAAAATCTAATAATTAGCCCATTGTAAATTTAATATGGGTTATATACTTTTAATCTACCATTTTCACAGAAATATCAAAAACTATAAAATAAAACTAAATTAAAAAATAATAATTAAAGTCGGGACCCATTTAACTTTACACTATTGTGTTGAACTTTAAATTAGCTACTTAACAGTTCTAGACCACTAGACTTATATTCTTCCTTTTAGCTTATGACAGTCGGGTTTTTTGTTTTTTTTTGAGTTTAAATATAATTGTAAAATATTATTATACATTTATCGTATTTATAGTTTCTATCTAAATGGGTTCAGACGTAATTACATGATTGAGGGAATGTAGTTTACATTCCATCTCTTCAGAAAAATGAAGTCTAGTATGGACTTTCTGTCGTTGTAGCATAAAATGTCATAGTCCATAAGGGATCTCTCTGTCTAACTCACAAATTTAAAACGTCCATCTGCGCGTTTTCTTAAATACTTAATTAAAATAAACACAACTCTGTTTGCCAAACCATAAAGACATAATTTGAACGTAAAAAAAATCTTGCAGTCTCTATTTCCTAAACTTAGAAAATAGAACAAAAAACTGAGGCCAATAGCATAAGCCTTGTTACCTCAAAGGTTTAGATTTTTCGGAATGTCTGACACCCCCCAAACAAGAATGTAAGTGAACAATATTTCATAGAGCTTAACTTGCAGGTCGTCTGGTGACTCTCCTGGGAGGCAAAGGTTCTGGATACAGGAACTCCAATCAAAAAGATAGCTACGATACCGATGGCGTCAGACTATTCAGAGTAAGTCATTTTTTTTAAACTATGCCTAAAAGTTGACATTATCCTTTAAATATCAGAAGGTGAAGTGCATAGTTTATGGTCAGCTAAAAATTAAAAAGATAAAAATACTGCAGGATCGCTCAACTCGATTACAATGCCGCATACAAATTCCATAACTGTCGAGTCTCAAACTCTAAAAAAAAAATTTAAAATACAAACTGAAATATAGATGCACAGAAAAACCAGAAAAATAAGACCAACACTGGGAATCGAATCCAGGTCCTCGGTATTCCGTACCGCGTGCTATACCGCTGCACCACTGTTGGTCAACGGCACAAACACGAATTTCCCCTATGCACCACATATCTCAGCTTGTTTGTTTCTTATTTAGCCACTTAAGCAGTGACGCTAGCGACATCTATACCGTAGCCCTCATCGAGAAACTTTCGGCATTCCATTGGAACTAACCGCTCACCCGGACAAGAGATGTCGTTATTAAGCAATCAAATTAAGATTGTTTTTTTGGAATAACGACATCTCTTGTTCGGGTGAGCGGTTAGTTCCAATAGCTACGATAGATGTCGCTAGCGTCACTGCTGAATTTTTTTTTTTTGACTGTATGGCAAACGAGCAAGTGGTTCTCCTGATGGTAAGAGATCACCACCGCCCATAAACATCTGCAACACCAGGGGTATTGCAGATGCGTTGCCAACCTAGAGGCCTAAGATGGGACACCTCAAGTGCCAGTAATAATTAATCACGTATGGTCAAGGACTTAATTCACGAGGCACCATGGACAATTCCATAAACAACAAGTGAGCAACCATGATCTTTGCTTCTAGCGATCAGGATTAGCGAGCAAGATGGTGGTAGCAATCCGGGCGGACCTTGCACAAGGTCCTACCACCTGCATAAGTTAGAAATATATTATAAAGAACTGATTTTAAAATGACTAATTTCACCATAGGCATGATTCGTTTTAATCTCGATAAACAGATTTACGGCACTAAAGCTGGTGAAGACATGCGAGCGGAGCAGGTTCCTGAAGTGACGACCAGCCTGAACCCTGACGATGTGTTCCTCCTGGAAACCCCAAACAAAGTCTACGTGTGGCATGGACAGGTAAGGTACCATAAAGATACCAATATACTCCTCTACATATCTCATGAAGAAGAAAGAAGAAAGAAAAGTTTATTTTAGCTCCAAAAAGTACCACCTAAAACTAAGACTAGAACTAGCACTAAAACTATGTTACTAGGTGACACGGCAGGATACCAAAAAGGGTCTCCACTCAGCATGTGTTGCCGCACATTATGTGCAGTAACGCTGGTTTTCTGTGAATGAAATGAAATGAAATTAAAACGAAATTAATGATAACTAGGTAATTAATGTATACATCACTATCCGTAATATGTCCATTGTTAAGAGCGTTTATACCTGCTGAGCTGGCAACGTTGCATTTTTGTTAGTTTTTCTCGATTATTCCGTAAAAATTGAATGAAAATAAAAAATGTGGTCTGATAAAACTGTTCTTATTATATAAGTAAATGTGTCTACTCCAATAATTATTCGTGATAGACTTTTATATTCTTTAAAAACGAAGAAATGTTTATTAACGGTTTTTAATGAAAATAAAAGTCTATCACGCATAATTATTTCATTAAATTTTTATGGAATAATCGAGAAAAACTAACAAAAATGCAACGTTGCCAGCTCAGCAGGTATAAACGCTCTTAAACAAAGGCTTCCCCTTTAACCGCACGCTAATTCTAGCGTCAGTTTAGTCCAGTGGTGGGCAAACTTTCTTGATAGGGGGACAAAAAGTGACAGATATTTTAGAGAAGGGCCAGAATTAAACTAAAAATTATTTTGTTTTGATTTTTTTAATCACCTCACCTCTTCTACCTCTCCTACGGCTAGTCTAGCTGACTCTTTACCCGTGCATTTATTACTTATTTAATTTTATATTAAGTACAGGGCGATCAAAATGTGACAATCCGTAGCAAAAGGGCCTGTAGGGCTACTATGAAACTCGAAACTCGAAGTTCGTATCGTACCGTCCCTCTCGCTCTCGTATTGAATAGCATAAGTGTCAGAGGGACCGCACGACACGAACTTCGAGTTTCGAGTTTTGTAGTAGCCCTGCTGGTGCCTGCCACAAGGACCCTTTTGCTACGGATTGCCACAAATAATATTATTTATCGCGGGCCATATGGCTACTATTAATTTCGAAGGTACGTCGGCAGCTGGTTTAAATTCCTTGGCGGGCTGCGGTTGGCCCGCGGGCCGTATACTTTGTCAGAATGACGGCAGAATCACCGAGTAACTTTCTCAGCATTTTTGAAAAATCAAATTTAGGGGAGGGTGTTCGATCTCTCCATAATGTGCTTGAGAGGCCATAGATCAAACCCCTAGGGTGGTAGGGGAAGGGAGGGTAGCTTAATGTAGGGTGGAATTAGGTAGGTGATGGTGTAGGGTAGGGTAGGGCAGGGTAGGGATTTTATCCTGTCATACCGGATCCTATTGAAATCTAATTTATTTGCAGACTTCAAGCCAAGTCGAAAAGGATGAGGCGGTCCACTTCGTCCATCGTATCCTCGGAGCTGACAGGCAGTTCCAAGTCATCACACAAGGAAGCGAGCCTGATGATTTCTTCTCTTACCTGAGTGAGTGGATTTTTGTTTATTTATATAATAGTTACTTGAAAAGTAAAAAAAAGAGAACCCGTGTATGATCTCTATACTTGAAAGGTTAGGTAATTAACTAAATGTAAACAAAACAACGTCAATTGGTGTCTTAAATATTGAAATTCCCCCATTAAACTATCTAAACATTTACATTTCTGTATTGAAATACATTAGTCTAGTTTGTATTACAATAAACATGGCGATGTTTGTATTATATTTAAAATGTTTAAAATTCTTGAATGTGCCAAATCTGGCAGCTGAAGTTTGTTTACATTTAGTTAATTACCTAAACCTTTCAAATACTCGTATAGTGTCGTTTAAAAACAAATTCGTTTTGAATCTACTTCTTCTTAAAATTATGAACTTAATTGTTGGTGGAGTAACCACCACTCCGCACGGTCTTCGGCCAATTTGACTTCCTGATAGTTATGACACGAACCAGACTTTCTCCTTCACCTGGTCCAAATAGGTCAATTTTGGCCTTCCTCTGCCTCGTCGATTTACTTTATCTTTAAGCGGGTTTAAAGAGAAATTGACAGGAAAACGCTAGAAGCCTTTGATATGTAGTGTTAGAGAATGATATAAGCTGGACACTCTGGACAGTATTACAATACACTACTAATTTCCAAATTAGTAAAAAAGTGTTATAATAATAATAAAATGCTGGGTAGACTTAGGCTTATCGCTTAAAAGCGGCCTCTCCATCTGGGTACCTACCTACAGGAACTTATAACTATGTCAAAAGCAGATGGCGGAAACAAAAACACAGGAGAAACAAAAAAACAATAATGTTATAAAATACAAATGTAATAAATACATACATAACATACATACCATACTTACCTATACAATATAATACTACCAACATAAAATAGCAATAGAAATTGACAAAAAGGCCGAAATGTAAGAAAAGGATATGAAATTAGGAAATATAATAAATAAACACAGAAAGACTGAGGACAAATTAAGATGGCAGTGTCAAGTAGTGAGCCTTTGATGAGATTTTTGAAAATAGGAAGAGAATTCGTTTTACTCACTACTAGAGGAAGTGAGTATTATATGTATTTTATATGATATGAGCTCAAAACGAAAGTAATCACGTATTCATCTCTATTTCAGATGGAGATGCCTCTCAGATATCCAGCACCGAGTCTTGGAGAGAGCTCGTCACTAGGCGTCTTGGTACCGAAGCCAGGCTGTTTGATGCAGACATCTTCGGAGACAACACCGTCAGTTTTGAAGAGATCTTCAACATTAAGCAGAGCGTAAGTATACTGTTGGAAAAACTGAATTGCATCTGCCGACCAGGGTAGAACCTGTTCCCTGCCTCATTTTTCTGGTCATATTTTTTACTAATCGGCTGTAGATTTGACTGTGATGTTAGAGTTTCTGCATAGAAAAATTGAAAACCCGCCAAGTGCGAGTCAGAATCGCCCACGATGAGTTCCGTACCATTATCTATACAATATTAGATATTTGCAAAAAAAAACAAGTTTGTCGTATGGAAGCCCCCTTAAATATTTATTATAAGTATTTTAATTTAATTATTTATTTTTAAAGTGAATATACGACCAAATATTCTACGAATATTTCAAGCATCTGCCTGTTGCCGTTATTAATATCGAGCAAAAAACGGAAAAAATCACGTTTGCTGTATGGGAGCCCCCCTTAAATATTTATTTTATTCGGTTTTTAGTATTTGTTAATGGATAAATAATCTGACGACCAGATGGCTTAGTGGTTAGACCTGATTACGAAGCTTGAGGTCCCGGGTTGGATTCCCGTGTCGGGGCAGATATTTGTATGAAAAATACGAATGTTTATTCTCGGGTCTTGGGTTTTAATATGTATTTATGTGTATCTATATCTATATAATTATATTTATCCGTTGTTTAGTACCCATAACTCAAGCTTTGCTAAGCCTACTTTGGGATTAGGTCAATTAGTGTGAATTGTCCCGTGATATTTATTTATTTTATTTTTAATCTGTGAAACTTTCAACTTATAGCTATCACGGTTCATGAGATACAGCCTGGTGACAGACGGAAAGACGGACGGACATAGTAGTATAATAGGGTCCCGTTTTTACCCATTGGGTACGGAACCCTAATAGAGAGTAGATAGTTACTTAATTAAAAAACTGTATCGGATCATTCGATAATTTTTGCAGGAAAGTCCAGAAAAATGAGATGGTGAACGCTCCAATAATCTCCCTAAAAATGAATCGCTGAAATGTATGTACACGAAAAACTTCCGAACGATGGTTCCAAGTTGAATTAATTATTTCTTTGTTGTATTCTTTACTGTCAGGGCCAATTTCGTCTCAGCATGTGCTGGGCTTGGTTGTCCGATGATAAAAAGTAGCCTACCTATTGGAATTGGAAATTCCGGTAAATCTCTCTATGATCCTTAAGGAATTATGTCTGCCAAAAGTCTCTGACTAGTAATTTTTTAACTCCTTTATTTTGTTCCAGGAGCTACATTCAGATGATGCTTACGTCCTGGATACTGGTGATGAACTGTACGTTTGGATTGGCAAGGACACCACTAACCACGTGAAGAAATCTGGCTTCAAAATCGCCGAGGTAAGATGCCACACAATAGAAGAGTACCCTGAATACCACACAGTGGAAGAGAGCAGTGCAATAGCCAGTAATTCATTGAGTCAGGTGTTACTTTGCGGAAGTCTATATCAATTAACTATAGAAATAATAACTTGCTCACCCAAGAACTTAGGATAGCAACGTTTAAGCATCAAATGTGTATTTATGCATCTCCTCCGCCTCCATGCTGTAAGAACACACACAAATCACACAAACCCTACTATCACCAACACCACACTACGCTGACCGTTTCGAACTTGACCAAAATTCATCATTAGAGCAACACATCAGATAAGTATTTTTTACTAAACTTACAGGCATATTTGCGCCGTGGTCACCACACTGGAACGACTGTTGCTGTGGTGGTGAAGCAAGAACTTGAACCTGAACTCTTCAAGAGCGTTTTCGAAGACTGGGATCCTCAAATGTGGATGGTACGATCAGAACGAAAGTTTACTTGTCATAAACACCCTAGATCCCTTCTTAATATCCTATTCTTTTTAATATCCTATCCTATCCTATCATGTCCTACCCTGTCCTACCCTATCCTACCCTATCCTACCCTACCCTACCCTATCTTTTCCTATCCTGTGCTAACCCATCCTATCCGATTTAACTAATCGAATCCCATATCAGCCTGTCAAAGAACCCTTCAAAACCGTTATGTAACCCTAATTGGTGTCAATTAATTATTTATTATAGATATATTTATATGTTTTTTCTTTTTCTAGAAAAAACGCGTTCCTGAAGATGACGACATCAGAACCAACGAAATTCTTGCATAGGCTAGAAAAAAAAAGAAACGTTCATAATTTTGTACAATTTAATATACCTACTGCATAAACTAATAATTTTAAGTTAAAATATGTAAAATGAATTCATTTTTGTGACCTCGTTAAATAAATATATTTTATTAACAACCTCGACTTTTATTCTTCCTGTATGATTTAAAAACTAAAAAATTCGCTTTTACACGAGTTTTTTCCCCTGAGAGGCAGTTTTTGGTCTTCGTTGGGTAAGGCTATACGAGTTGGTAGGTACGTGCGTGCATATGTAATATCCTATATACATGCGACATAAATGAGGACCATACCATAATGCAGGTGGTAGGACCTTGTGCAAGGTCCGCCCGCATTGCTACCACCATCTTGCTCGCTAATCCTGCCGTGAAGCAGCAGTGCTTGCACTGTTGTGTTCCGGCGTGGAGAGTAAGACAGCCGGTGAAATTACTGGCACTTAAGGTATCCCTTAGGCTTCTAGGTTGGCAACGCATCTGCAATACCTTTGGTGTTGCAGATGTTTTTGGCGGTGGTGATCTCTTACCATCAGGAGACCCAGTTGCTCGTTTGCCATCCAGTCGAATAAAAAAAAAATGTGATTTTTGGGATTTTTTTATGAAAATTAAGTAAAATCTTGGAGTTTCAATTCAACCATCAGATCTAAATGTCATAATGTCAATGTCGATAAACCAGTTCATGACACCAAGGATATAGTGACGCAAACCAATAAATAGTCAAGACCGAGTTCTGAGAACGGGAAACTGACCGTACAAAGTAAATACAGAATAAACCGTCTTTAAACAAATCCATATGCTAATATTATAAATGCGAAAGTGTGTGTGTTTGTCTGTATGTTTGTCCGTCTTTCACGTCGAAACGGAGCGACGGTTTGACGTGATTTTTGGCATAGAGATAGTTTGCAAGCCAGAGAGTGACAAAGGCTACTTTTTATCCCGGAAAAATGTAGTTCTCAGGGAACAGAGAGAGATTGAGTTTCTTGCCGGATTCTTCTCAGCAGAGGTTTTTCCGAACCGGTGGCAGATTTTTTTTGTCATTCATAAGTTCTTGTTATAGCCTGGATTGAATAAAGATATTTTGACTTTGACTTTGACTTTGACTTGACAGCGCGCGATAACCGAACCCCACGCGGGCGAAGCCGCGGGCACAAGCTAGTGTAATAATAATATGAAGTAACTATGAATAAATTAGGTTCCTAGAATTTTCCTAATTGCACTTATTTTCTTAACGCCTGCCTCAATAATTCGTCAGTTTTATCATTTTGCATTCTAATAACCAAACGAGATTAACGGGCTGTTTCACCATCCATAGATTAATTTTATTTGACGGATAAATGTGATGTCTCCGTGTATTCGAACAAAACAAATACAGACGGCATCACATTTATCCGTCAGATAAATTTGATCAATGATGATAAAAGGGGGTAAGTGTAGCCTGCAAGCATCTTCAGCACACACTCGCACACTTTTTTTTTGACAAACACAACAAAAGAACTAACCAAATACAAAGGTGCAACAAATGATGAGCGAACATAATATTTCTTTCATTCATTTTTATTTATATAGATGTAAAAAGGCCGTGGTGGCCTAGACAAGCCGTGGTGGCCTAGTGGTTTGACCTATCGCCTCTCAAGCAGAGGGTCGTGGGTTCAAACCCCGGCTCGCACCTCTGAGTTTTTCGAAATTCATGTGCGGGATTACATTTGAAATTTACCACGAGCTTTGCGGTGAAGGAAAACATCGTGAGGAAACCTGCACCAACCTGCGAAGCAATTCAATGGTGCGTGTGAAGTTCCCAATCCGCACTGGGCCCGCGTGGGAATTACGGCCCAAGCCCTCTTGTTCTAAGAGAAGGCCTGTGCCCAGCAGTGGGACGTATAGGCTGGGATGATGATGATGATGAGATGTAAAAAATGCCATGGAAAGATAATGGATCGAAACTGCCGAAATGATGGCTGCCTTTAGTCTGTTGCAATCTTGGCGGATGGAAGTCAAGAGTTGCTAGACTGAGAGGTGGAAACCTGATTATAAATTGTAATATTTTTCCTTTTCCTTTTTTGTGTGACACGTCAATTTACTTGCCAAATAAATGAACGCAACTAGTAAATAAAAAAATATAGAAAATAACCTACATCAGGTAAGATTTTGCTAGATAGCAAAGATCATGGTAAAATCACTATGGAGTTGTTGCATGGTGCCTTGTGAATAATTATTGAAGTCACATCAACCAAAGATATGGTAAGTAGGTAGTTGTAGAATTTCAGAGTGGATTCTAGTATGATTAATTTTTTCCAAACAAATTAAGAATTTAATTGAGCTATACACGCGGTAAGTCTCAGTTTGTCGCTCTCAGAACTCTGTCTTTACTTTTTATTTGCTCTGTGAATTGATGCAGATTATGCAGATGCTTTTATTTTTGTCTACAATAAGTTAGCAGTTGCATCGCACATAACCTCAAAAATGGTGCTAAGATTATTGACTTTAAATTTGTTATCTAGCTTATTTTTGGTGGTAAAATGTGAAAATATGAGTGTAGTGTTCTCCTGGAAGCAGATTAGTTATAATTTCGATGGGATTTTATGTGAGTTGTATTTTATTTTATAACAACTGCAGGTAGATTAGATACTTAGCAAGATGTCTAGAATAACACATAGGGTGCTTTTATCCCGACTTTTTCATTGTATCATTGCATCAATTTCAAATATCATATACTCGTATATTAATGTCAAAAATAATATTGAAATAGGAATGTTGCATGTGTTTAATTTTTGTTAGGTATATTATAAACTTAAAAGCTTATAATTATATAATTCGTAACAAACATCCAAAAATCCAAAGCTTTCCTCTTTATAATATTAGTATAGATAGGTATTGTGTAGTTTTCGGCAAACGCGGCAAACGCTCTCCAACACATAGCTACGAATATATCGATGGGTCCTATGTATAAGGGCCAGTGATTTTTTTTAATTTTTGAGTTTTATGCGTTATAGGTATCTATAAACTATATATGTTATGTTATTCCTTCCGATTTAGATAAATTTCGGTATACAAAGTTGGGTTTACTTTATTGTTAAAAAAATTCGTACTATGTACTATTAATATCAATTTACAACCTGGCATTTAACTACCTGGTTATGTTACGATCTTGACATTCTACTACCTGGTTATTTTACGACCTTGACGTTCTACTATCTGGTTATTTTACGACCTTGACATTCTACTACCTGGTTATTTTACGACCTTGACATTCTACTACCTGGTTATTTTACGACCTTGACGTTCTACTATCTGGTTATTTTACGATCTTGACATTGTACTACCTGGACATTCTACGACCTGGGCACCTGGACATTTTACGACTTTGACGTAAGAGCGAGATTAAAAAAACACTGTTATCTAGTTATTTTCGAGTAAAATGGCCGAACCAGATGCAATTTTAACGTAAAAGGCTAATCGTACGTTGATACTTTTACGTTAATCTGTGGGCATATCTGCCATTTAGGTACTTGTACGTCAAGCGAAACGCCGCTACCCCGATGCTACATCGTAATGTGATTGTATTACTTTTTTTTATTTTTCCAAGTATGTTGGGTAACGTATTTTTTTACCAAAGATAAAGTTGAATACGTATATAAGCCAAAGTACCACATAGATCTTTTTACTGTCTTTTTGAACAAAAGTTTATTTCCCGGAAATTCACGTATATGGGCGTATGTACAATAACTTTTAATGAAAAAATGTTTTATTAAAATTTATTCTTTGTGGTTGAAGGACAGTTCTATTAGCTAGTGTGCCAAATTTTAGAAGTCTCGGATACACCATCTCTGAGTTACGACAGTTTTTGACTTTGAAAGCCCGTCCTGTAAAGTAAGGATTTTACACTTAAGCCCTTATACGTAGGACCCATCGATATGTAACACTGAAGCCGCTCGCAAAAGAAATCACTGTTAAGCGATAAGACCGCCTTTCTCTATCCTGCATTTTGTATTGTGAAATCAGCCTGAATTATCTTCGTTACATTCCATTCACCCTATTTCCAGACACAAAGAGCTCCGACTACGACCGATCAGGCTTCGACATCGTCCATTTCGCGGACGACCTGGATGACCCTGAGAAGTTCTTCATCCAGTACAACAACGTGCCAATAGGCTTCGAGCAGCACGGGGACCGAGTGTTCGTCACAGTGCCCAGAAGACGACATGGTGACAAACTGTTGCCCGAAACTTCGCGTAGAATCCGTTTATCGCTATCCCGCGGGAACTGCAGTTTTCCGGGATAAAAACTATCCTATGGCCTTCCCCGGGGCTCGATCTACCTGCGTACTGAATTTCATTTAAATCGGTTCAGAGGTTTAGACGTGATAAGATAACAAACAAACAGACTTACAAACTTGCGCAAGGACTTACCCCTGACCCAAAAGTGAGGTTTCCGACATTGGCATTTACAAGGAAACTCTTTTTCACATAATGTCTACATATCGACGGATGCGTCGGCAGATTGTATCTGCGTATGCGTCCGCCGAGGTGTAGAGGGTGGTTTTTGCTTGTCTGTGGTAGGTATTTAACGTCGGCCGATGCATCTGCCACTCATCCGTTTGGTGTCGGTTTTGGACACGGATCAAAGGGTGACAGCGGGAACGCAACGCGCCTGTCCACACGTCTGCCGATGTGTGGACGGATCGCAATTTATCCGAAGATATGGTTGCGGATCCATCTGCCGACGCATCCGTCGATATGTAGAGGAGGCATAAGAAAACCGCATCGAAATTTGACGTGCGTTTAAGAGCTACTCCATAGAGCTACTCGCATTAAGCCACAGACAGTAAAACCATTATAACACCCCTCTTTTTGCGTCAGGGGTTAAGAAAGGCATTGGCATCACACTTATAACACTAAGTTTAAGCACGTTATAGGAGCGTTCTTTTTTTTTATTTGACTGGATGGCAAACGAGCAAGTGGGTCTCCTGATGGTAAGAGATCACCACCGCCCAAAGAAACCTGCAATACCAGGGGGATAGCAGATGCGTTGCCAACCTAGAGGCCTAAGATGGGATACCTCAAGTGCCAGTAATTTCACCGGCTGTCTTACTCTCCACACCGAACACAACAGTGCAAGCACTGCTGCTTCACAGCAAGATGGTGGTAGCAATCCGGGCGGACCATGCACAAGGTCCTACCACCTGCAATTACAGTTCTACTAAAATTATTGTAGGTATGCCTTAACAGGGTGTCATTGGATTAATGATAAACTTGAAATAAAATTGTACCATAAATATATAAATTGTAATGTCACACAATGAATGGATAAATGAATACGTCATAATAAACACCCCTCTTGCTTCGCCAGGGGTTCAAAATAATGTCAGCGCTTTAATTATAGTACTAAGTAATGGAATCTCCGCCTGTGGCCTCGTTCAGGGAGAGGTTAAAGAAATGATGGCTACACACACCAGCAGGGCTACTGCGAAACTCGAAGTCGTATCGTACCGTCCCTCTCGCTCTCGTATTAAATAGTATACAGGGACCGTACGACACGAACTTCGAGTTTCGTAGTAGCCCTGCTGAGACGAGACTGTGTTTCGCTTTTGTAATTGTTTGTAATATGTTCTTTTGTTTTATGTTAGATTTAATGTAAATAATTTTGTATTTAAATAAGTTATTGAATCAAGCGTTACTTTGCGGAGGTCCATATCAATGAACTAAAAGAATTTCCTTGCTGACCCGCGACCTTGCGATAGCTAAGCTTGTACAAAATATGCGTGTTCATGCAGTTCCTCCACCTCCACACTGTAAGAATACACACAAATCACACAAACCCATCTATCACCACCACCAGACTACACTGACGCGTTTCGAACTCAACCAGAGCTCATCTTCAGAGTGACACAACCGAACACCATGCTACCAGTTGTTAGACCACAACGCGTCAGTGTAGTGTGGTGGTGGTTGATGGATGGGTTTGTGTGTGTTCTTACACTGTGGAGGTGGAGGAACTGCATGAACACGCATATTTTGCATAAGCTTAGCTATCGTAAGGTCGCGGGTGAGCAAGGAAATTCTTTTAGTTCATTAATTTTGTATTTATTTTCACTCTTTTGGGTATTTCTGTTTTGTCTCTTTACCGCACGTAATTTTCACTGTCTGCTTACCCTCTATATAACAAAATGTTTTCTCCTAACTGGATTAGCTGGAGGAGATCCCTTTTTAGGGATAAGCTCGCCTTTGTTCTCCTCTCTGTGTATTTTTATTTTTATGTGCAATAAAGAGTTTACATACATATTTGGCTCCAGGAATACCATCAACTTTGAATTATGTGAAGCTGTCGAGCGCCGAGCCCATCTTGCAGCCGTACCCTGACGTTGCCAGGAGCCAGAGCCTTATTTCGGTGTACAGACCGAGGGTAGACGAGTGCGGACGCCTCTGGATGGTGGACACAGGAATGCTGGAGGTGCCTGGTAATTCTTCTTATTTCTGAAGTAATAATGGCTTGAATGGTTTCGTGAAAAAAAATTATAACAAAAACCGACCAAGAGCGTGTCAGACACGCCCAAATTAGGGTTCCGCAGCCATTACGAAAAAAATACGTAATATTTTTCTAAGGATTTCGTATTTTATACGGAATCTTCCAAGTTTAGGTATATTTTATACCTTTGGCTGCTATTTACTCTTAAAGTACTAATAATTCTCAAGCAAACTCAGCCGTTATAGTTTTCCTTGAAAGTTTGATATACTTACTACCATCCTGATTTTTTCTAATTTTTTCCACCCTCTTTCTTTGGTTTTGATTTTACAGAGGGAGGGGGGGGGTGTACGCTCGATTTATATGAAAATTTGCACTTTAAACTTGAATATTTCGCAAACAAATCACTGAATCGAAAAATCGTCTTAGCAAACCCCTATGGTTTTCAAAGACCTATCCAACGATACCCCAGGGTTAGATGAGAAGAAAAATCACCCCCACTTTACGTCTATGAAGGTACTCTAAAAAAAATGTTTTTTGAATTTTTTATTGTACCATTTTGTTGGCATAGTTTACATGTATATCTGTGCAAAATGACAGCTTTCTAGCATTGATAGTCCCTGAGCAACGCCGCGGACGGACGGACAGACAGACAGACAGACAGACATGACGAAAATATAAGGGTTCCGTTTTTGCCTTTTTGGCTCCGGAAACCTAAAAAGCAAGTAGGTAGGTGATACAAATTAAACTATTTTATAAATCGCCATGTTTTCATGTGGCTTGTACCCAGCAGTGGAACGTGTATGATGATGATGATGATGTTTTCAGGAGAAAGAAAGCAAGTCCAGCCACCAGCCATAGTGGTGTTTGATCTCAGCACCAACCGGCAGGTCTTGAGGCACGAACTGAAACCCTCGGTCCTGGTTGACGAGAGAACGCCAGCAGGTAAACTTATGGTAGCTGAGCTACTCCCACGCACGCACACACACACACACACACACACACACACACACACACACACACACACACACACACACACACACACAACACACACACACACACACACACACACACACACACACACACACACACACATACACACACGGACACGAACACGAACACGAACACGAACACGAACACGAACACGAACACGAACACGAACACGAACACGAACACACACACACACACACTCAAACTTTCACATTTATACTGTTAGGCCCTGTTCGCACTGCGATTTTTTTTCGAGCGGTTTTTTCTCGCAATTCTGTAACACATTGAATCTTGTACGAGTATCCGTACTGGCGGAAAGAAATCGCAAGAAATTGTACCTATGCAGCATCTATGTACCTAAAGCGCAGAATACACGGTGATTATGTTTATTGGTGATCAGGAATAACAAAAAGCTATAAAGACGGTCATACTGAACAACTTTTCCCATGGGACCAATACGAAAATCGGGGTAAACAAATCATCTATTTCATAGAAGTGCAGGTGCTTGTGCAACCATTCCATTTCACCATACGTAAAGATGAACATAAATTGCTTATACCACGCGCCATATAAATCTGCCTAAAAGTTCATTACTTAATACTCAATTTTGACGCATTTTTTAGATACATTTTTTATGCGACGTCTTTACGTTACTCCCGGATTGTGTTCGAATCACTTAACGGTATAGTGCCTATTCAATTATTGGACTCATACCTTTATAGTTTTCGTGGTACTAGTCGTGGCAATGAACTTTTAGGCAAAGTTAGGCGGCGGAAGGTATAGCAACTTGAGTTAAAGTAATTGAAATTCAACCAGTGAAGTACTTTTGTAGGTGGTAGGACCTTGTGCAAGGTCCGCCCGGATTGCTACCACCATCTTGCTCGCTAATCCTGCCGTGAAGCAGCAGTGCTTGCACTGTTGTTTCGGCGTGGAGAGTAAGACAGCCGGTGAAATTATTGGCACTTGAGGTATCCCATCTTAGGCCTCTAGGTTGGCAACGCATCTGCAATTCCCCTGGTGTTGCAGATATTTATGGACGGTGGTGATTTCTTACCATCAGGAGACCCACTTGCTCGTTTCCATCTAGTCGAATAAAAAAAACCTCAATGAATGAAACCAGGGATTTTTTTCCCCATTTTCGTGTTGGCCGCATGGGAAGAGTTATTCATATGACCATCTTTATCGATTTTTATTCGCGCGAATAAATACCGCGCGGTAAAAATTCGCAGTGTGGTCAGGGCCTTAGTATTAACCATACTTCCTTTCATCTTTAGGCCTAACCTCCATCACATTGGACGTGGATCCTCGCGGCTGTGGCGATGCTTATGCATACATCACCGACTTGGCTACCAGCGGGCTGATCGTTTTCTCCATGAGGGACAGAGATAGCTGGAGGATAGAGCATGACAGCTTCAAACTGGATGAGAGCGCTATGAACTTCACTGTTGCTGGTAAATATACGTCCCACTGCTGGGCACAGGCCTCCTCTCAGAACAAGAGAGCTTGGGCCATAGTTCCCACACGGACCCAGTTCGGATTGGGAACTTCACATGCACCATTGAATTTCATCGCAGGTTTGTGCAGGTTTCCACACGATGTTTTTCTTGACCGCAAAGCTCGTGGTAAATTTCAAATGTAATTCCGCACATGAATTTTGAAAAACTCAGAGGTGCGAGCTGGGGTTTGAACCCACAACCCTCTGCTTGAGAGGCGATAGGTGAAACCACTAGGCCACCACGGCTTCAGGGTAAATGACCCTATCATTCAAATATAATAGAAGAGCTCCGACTGCTAAAATACAGGTTTACACCTAGTTTGGCAGCTGCGGCCCACTTTATTTATGATTTTGTCTCCTCATCATCATATCAGCCATGGGACGTCCACTGTTGGACGTACACCTCCTCCATAGACCTCCAGTTGCCTCGGTTAGAAGCGGCCTGCATCCACCGTGAACCCGCGACTTTAACCAGGTCATCCCTCCGTCTCGTTGGCGGTCTCCGAACCTTTCGGCCCCAGCGACCATCTGTTCTCCGTGCTATATGGCCTGCCCATTGCCACTTCAACGAGCTAATTCGCTTGGCTGTGTCTAATTTCTACATATAAAACTGCATGGTTAGCCGCATAGTGCACCAAAGGGAGGGGGGGGGGCTGCTTTGTTTAGATTATTTTTGGTGACATGGGGGATGGTGATTACGTCAGAAACATTAATAAAAAAATACGGCTACATATTATACGTTGGAATAAAAATGAAACGTATGTTAAAATACTTTGCTTGTTTTCTAGTCTTGAAGACATAAAACAATAGGTAACCAAACGTGAACAGCTTAAAAAAATCGGCCAAGTATAAGTTTGCAGGTGGTAGGACCTTGTGCAATTTGCTCGATAATCCTGCCGTGAAACAGCAGTGCTTGCACTGTTGTGTTTCGGCGTGGAGAGTAAGACAGTAGAATCCCATCTTAGGCCTCTAGGTTGGCAACGCGTCTGCAGATGTTAATGGGCGGTGGATGTTAATGGGCGGTGGTGATCTCTTACCATCAGGAGACCCGCTTGCTCGTTTGCCATCCAGTGGAAAAAAAAGTCGGACTGGCGCAACGCTTTCCGTACTATTCAAGTGCAAAGATATTCCCGACTAAGTAAGCACTTTTTCCAGGCCATATAATAAGTTGGAGGGACGGCCTCTTCAGCATGGCCCTGTCTGGCCGTGACGCTGCTGGCCGAAGAACTGCCTTCTTCCACCCTCTGGTCTCCACGCAGGAGTTCTCTATCGATACGGAATACTTGAAGACCAGGGCTATTGGAAACCATGTCAGAGTATGTGTATCGTCCAGCCTATATACGTCCAATGCTGGCACAGGCCTCCTCACAGAACAAGAGGGCTAGGGCCGTAGTTCCACGCGGGCTGCGGATTGGAACTTCACACACACCATTGAATTGCTTCGCAGGTTGTGCAGGTTTACTCACGATGTTTTCCTTCACCGTAAAGCTCGTGGTAAATTTCAAATGTAATTCCGCACATGAATTTCGAAAAACTCAGAGGTGCGAGCCGGAGTTTGAACTCTGCTTCAGAGCAATAGGTCAAACCACTAGGCCACCACGCTTCTTAGTATGTGTACATGTTTTATTAAAACTTTAATTTTGAATACAAGCTTTTTTGCTTACTGCACCTTTTGTTGACTGCACTTGCATCGTCATCCAAACTACATTTGTGTAGCGATTTCAAGTCGGTAATGTCATTAACGATTGAGAAGTTCCATCCTGCGGAGACAATCTTGGTCGGACCATCAGAATTTTCACTGGACTTAAGTATGCCAAATTCGAAGCCAATGTGATCACTGATAGTTTGATCGGGGAATATCAATATTAAACACGATGGCAAAACATTATTCAATAGATCTGTAAGTAGTTATAAGTAGTAATAATATGCAGTGAAAAGTTTAAAGTTTCCTAAGCTGTGTTGTTTTTACTATCATATCTGTAAGGGGGTCAAAATACGAATGCAAGATTTAATCCGCACATACTTACATAATATTATTATTTAGGTACATAACTACATGCACAGATACCTATATTGCAAGTTAAATAAAAGCTTTTAATAATACGTGGCCATTATTCTTTGAGGGATAAATATAATCTTCTTTGTTTCCTAGCTTCTAGGCACCAGAGGACCGCTGACACAAAGTGGTTCTCATGATTACCACAACAGCTCCAAGACCCTCTTCTTCGGCAACGTGGCTCAGGACGGAATCCTCTGCTGGAGAACTGATAAGCCACTGACGATGAACGTGGTGCTGGTCGCTCAGGATAGAGAGAAGCTGGTTTATATATCAGGTCAATAGAATAGAGATGAAACGGATAGTGGTTTGGCCGGATAGATAGGCCTGGATAAAACCGAGATGGAAATACCGACCCTGTTTTTCGTGTACACGCCCATTGCTTCTCCTGTCAGTTTCTATGGGCGTGTACACAAAAAACAGGGCCGGTATTTCCATGTCGGTGTTATCCGGGCCGGGGAAGTGTCACCCGCGCGGCGCATCAATCATCAATATTACTTTGACACAACCCCTGTCACGGACGTCAACAAACTATAGTGAGTTCACGAATCCGCGCTCTGAATCAATTTTGTGCGCCGTTTTGATGTAAGAAACGTGCAGTTTATAATAATATGTCGGCGGCCGATCGTAAAATCCGCCAGATCACGAAATTCCTAGGCATATCGTGAAATGGCGCCATTTCATGGATTGGTTAAGGGATTTCCGCCATATCGTTCAAAAGTCAACGTTTAACGATTTGCCTAGTGACGTTTAGGCAGATCATGAAATTCCTAGGCATATCATGAAACGCCGCCCGGGTCGCTCGCTCGGCTCGTACGTTGTGGTCACAATTCATACTAACCACTCCTCGCTTCGCTCGTCGTACCTAAATTTTTCTTATTTTCGGCATATCACGATCTGCCCGGTATAAAGCTAGGAATATCGACGAATGCGTTGCTCTAATCGATCTGCCGTATTGTTTCTCAGGCACATCGTGATATGCCTGGCCAACTTTTAGGCATATCATGAAATGGCGCCATTTCACGATATGCCTTGGAATTTCATGTTCTGGCGGATTTAACGATCGGCCGCCGACATAGATAATGGTACGGAACGCTTCGTGCGCGAGTCCGATACACACTTGGCAGGTTTTTTAATATTTGTAATCAGACACTTTAAATTAATTTCAACTAGGAAAAAAAAACGGTATTCATAATTTTAATATTTCTATTGCAGATTTGAAAGTAAAGGGAGATGAAGTATGGGTTCTGGCGAACCAAATACCACGTTTCGTGTACTCCGTGTTGGACCCTAGTCAAAATAACTTCTTTTTAATGAAGTAAGTGGCATGATAAGAAAGTATTTTACGCAACCGTTGTATAAAAAGGGTCAAAAAAGGCGAGTGGCACGTGTTACGATGTGAGTGTAGCGAACATCAGAAGAAGTGTAGAACACCACGAGCTTTTTCGACTTACTTATACAACGTTGCATACAATACTTTTTCTACGACTAGGTAGGTACAGGTACCTACTTATTAAATAAAAAATAAAATTAGAGAAGAAAGTAAACTTTATGCTGTTACATAATTTTTAGTAGAAACTTTGGTAAACGCAAATAGAAGACAAATAACAATAAACAAAAAGTGACAAATTTTGTTTATGATAAACTTTTTTTTAAATTGATATTTACTTGCCAGTAATGATATAAAAATACGTGTTTCTTATATTGGCAGCTATGCATTATATTCGGAAAGTTTTTGTTCTAAAAATGATATCGATGATAAAGATGATGAAAACCCATATGAACTAAGCACAGTTTGTTAAGTTGGTCATGTCATTGTTTTTTTGTTGCAAATATAGTGGAAGTTAGAATTTCATTTGTTACCAGCTTAGAATCATCATCATCATCATGTCAGCCGAAAGACGTCCACTGCTGGACATAGGCCTCCCCAAGGCTCTCCACTCAGACCGGTCTTGTGCTTTTCGCATCCACCGCGATCCCGCGATCTTAACCAGGTCGTCGCTCCATCTTGTTGGAGGCCTACCGACAGCTCGCCACCACCACCACCATACGACCAGCTTAGAATACCATAATTGTAATTAATAAATGAATAATCTGTTTCTCTTATTTCAGGGCAAAAGTGCAAGACTTGATACGAAGCACAAAGTGCTATTCATAATAATGTGAAGCTATGATATATATGATATGCCTTTAAATGATTTCACAAACTACCTATTGTCGTTTTTGTTAACCCTTTCGTTAAATGTGTTCCCTTCACACAAATATGAAAACAACATAGTTACATGCATCAGTAATTTCCGGTACCTATCCTTCGCATCGTATTAATTGCGCAAACTTTAAAACTGTAAATATTATTAATTTGCAGAGCCATCGTGTAAAACCCTTTAGGTTAGATTAGTTATATAAAAATTCTGAAATATTTACAGTTGCGAAATGAAAAGTTGCGAAATGAAAAGTTGCGAAATGAATCAGATTGCCAAACGTTACTAGTGAACCGTCATTTTCATACAAAAATGTCTAAGTGACATTACTTTCGTCGATCCATTCGTACTCTTTGTATACGTGATGCCACGAGAGTTGAAGTGAATGATTACACACACAGCCACAAGAAGAACTGATTGCATAAAAGGAGAATGAATGAGTGAATATCGAAATTCCGCTCTAATTAGGTACAGTCACCAGCATTAATATCTACCACAGCGGAGCGTGCAAAAATATCTGACACGCCCTTCCGGCCCTAGAAATAGAGTCGTATTAGATATTTATGCACGCTTGTTGTGTCAGATATTGGTGCTGGTGACTGTACATGGCATGCCCGTTTGTGCATGATAATATCAACTCTGATAGTTATGTTAGAAAATACAAACTGAGACATGGATGCACAGAAAAACCAGAAAAAGAGACCAGCGCTGGGAATCGAACCCAGGTCCTCAGCAATCCGGTGCTGCGTGCTATAACCCCTACACCACCGCTGGACAGGAATCTAGACACGATTTTTTCCTATGCATACATATCTCAGGTTGCTTTTTATCTACTACGCTACTTAAGCAGTAGCACTAAAAAAAAAGTAGTAGCGTAAAAGTAACAAATTTGGAGTTGAAATAAAAAATAGAAAAAGACTCCAAAAAGCCAATCATAGTTCTTTTCAAAGTAGTGACGATATTCAATATATTTGTATGGACATATTCCTATGACTATTTTTAGTGTTCCGTAGCCAAAATGGCAAAAACAGAAGGAACCCTTAGAGTTTCGCCTTGTCTGTCTGTCTGTCTGTCCGTCCGCGGCTTTGCTCAGGAACTATCAATGCTAGAAAGCTGTAATTTTGCACGAAAATATATGTTAATTTAACAGGATTTAAAGATTTAAGGACAAGGATTCAGGATTTAAGGATTGAAATGTCACAAACGGAAATATGTATTTTTATTTTTTATTCGTCTATTCTTGTATTCAATATGGTTGCGGCCACCCTTGCCAGAAGGACCGGGCTGAAAATCAGCGCTGAATTTATCTTCAGCATATGCTGAGACCGGTACCTATTGCCAAGATTAGTTTTTAACAGTTTTTGTTAATAGTCGGAGGCTCTGCGCTCGAAGTTGTTGACGGCTATGTATACCTGGGACAAACGGTCCAGTTAGGTAGGTCCAACTTTGAGAAAGAGATCACTCGTCGAATCCGACTCGGCTGGGCAGGGTTCGGGAAGCTTCGCAGTGTCTTTTCGTCCAAATTACCGCAGTGTTTGAAGTCAAAAGTCTTTGACCAGTGTGTGTTGCCAGTGATGACATAAGGATCTGAGACGTGGGCGCTAACGATGGGCCTCATGAGAAAACTCAAAGTCACTCAGAGGGCTATGGAGAGGGCTATGCTCGGGGTTTCTCTGCGGGATAGAATTAGAAATGATGATATCCGCAGTAGAACTAAGGTTACCGACATAGCCCGAAGAATTGCAAAACTAAAGTGGCAGTGGGCGGGGCACATTGCTCGCAGGACTGATGGCCGATGGGGTCGGAAGGTTCTCGAATGGCGTCCGCGAACCTCCAACAAGATGGAGCGACGACTTGGTTAAGATCGCGGGATCGCGGTGGATGCGGAAAGCACAAAACCGGTCTGAATGGAGAGCCTTGGGGAGGCCTATGTCCAGCAGTGGACGTCTTTCGGCTGACATGATGATGATGATGAGTTTTTGTTTTTATTTCTCTTTTTTTTGTAATGTAACTAGCATGGCAATAAAGTTTTATTATTATTATTATTAACTATGCCGGCAAAATGCCGACAAAAGGTGGGTGGAAAATTTTGAAAAAATTCAGGATGGTTGTAAGTATATATCAAACTTACAATCGAGTTCGTAAACTTGTGAACTAAAATTTGATCAAAAATATCTGAACACGCTTCTACGCCGTTAACAACAGAGTCGTGTTTAGATATTTTCGATCAAAATTTTGCTCACAAGTTTATGTACTCGACTGTACAAGGAAAACAACGAGTATAAGAGTTAAAATTATTAGTAGTTTAAGAGTAAATAGCAGCCTAAGGTATAAAATATACCTAAACTTGGAATATTCCGTACAAAATACGAAATCCTTAAAAAACATTACTTATTTTTTTCGTAATGGCTACGGAACCCTATTTCGGGCGTGTCCGACACGCTCTTTGCCAGTTTTTTTTTGCTGTCTGTCTGTCAATCTAGTTCGCCTTATTCTGGACTCGAGTACATAGACATTTATTTATAGTTAGTAGTTCCTGTCACTTCAGTATTTTACGGTGAGTAGGTAAAATACTCTGTTATTGAATGGAGTTATCTCGGCAAGATTGCTAAGGTCAGTTGAGGTCAGTAGTATTGGGTTTTGCCATTATATCGTCTCCTAATCTAGTGACTATATGTACGCATAATAACTAGCGACTTGAAATACAATGATAAAATTACCTGATAATAAAATGTAGGCCTTCATAGCGCACAAATTAATATAGAACGTGTCACCCTCTGGACAAAGATGAATATGACGTGATGATTAGGGTATTTCTAATTTATGGAACCAAGCATTACTTGCGGAGGTCCATAATTAAACTAAACTAATTACTCTGCTCACCCGCGACCTTAGGACAGCTACGTTTATGCAATATATGCGTGAAACTACCGTGAGACATGATATTGTAACTGATAACTCACGCCTTAAACCGAGTTTAGCTCGACATGTTTCGGGCTATTTCGTAGCCCTTCCCCGCCCATAGCCCGAAACATGTCGAGCTAAACTCGGTTTAAGACGTGAGTTATCCGTTACAATATAATTTAATACAAGATATGCGTGTTCACCACACTATAAGAACACACGTAAATCACAACCATCTATAACAACCACCAAACTACACTAACGCGTTTCGAACTCAACCAGAGCTCATCTTCAGAGCAACACAACCGTACACCATGCTACTAGATGTTAGACCCCACCGGATGTAAGTCTACATAAAAAAAAACAATAAAAATAATTAAAAATTGAATGGTTATCGGAAACTATTTATTGGATATGCAATTTTAAATTTTTGGGACACTAGCCTATTTGAAGGAACCCGCGGTGCGCTAGTCCGACTCGCACTTGGTCTTTTTTATGAACTTCTCGACCTTCTTGATAACTTAGGTAGATTATAGTTTGGAAGTCCCACAAAAAGTATAATCAGCTGTTAGTTTGGTCGTTACCATTTTCCTTGATGACGTGAACCTAAAATACCCAAGGCTTTTGATAGCGTCGATGATAAGCTAAACGTACGAGTGCTGGTCACTGTCCCAATAGTTGGCATCTTTAATCTTATGTCATTAGCAATAGAGATGGCAGCCAGGGTGTCGTCTATTGGGGATTAGCGTATCGAGCGCTCGGACGTTTATCTTACCTTTTTACCCGACTGCCCGAAGGAGGGTTATGTTTTTCGAGCGTATGCATGTATGTATGTGGGTATGTATGTCCATTTCTTTGGTCCTCGCTGCAGCCTAAACGGCTAGACGGATTTAAACATATGAGGTATCATTGCATTCGTCATAACTGTCTGAGTGACATAGGCTATATATATAATATTTCAATATGGCGAAAACAGATATGGCGGCGGAATGAAAAAAAATATTTAGTAGGTATTGTAACAATATATGGGTATCAAATGAAAGCTAATAATTAAATTATTCTAAATATATATATGGGTTATAATACTTTTACTTTACATCTACCGTTTTCACATAAATATCAAAAAAGTGTTAAATAAAACATTAAATTATATTATTATACGTACTTAATATCATAAATGTGAAAGTTTCTGAAGATGTTTGTCTGTTTGTTACTCTATCACGTCTAAACCGCTTAACCGATTTAGATGAAATTCGGTATACAGATAGTTTGAGTCCCGGAGGACACAGGATAGTTTTTATCCCAGATAATTGCACAGTTTCTGCGAGTAACGCCTAGTACTTATCTTAATATTTTTTGTTTCATTGACGAAAGAAAAAAATACGTTGCCAAAATTTAATAGGACTCTCAAAATATTTATACATTTATTTATAGAAACAATTAAATTAAAATAAAACTAACCTAAACTTAATTTACTTCCATAAAACAAAAAAAAACTGAAGAAAAGCCACTATTCTTAATAAACATTTTTCCGTTTTTAAAACTAACCTGGTGCCCTTCGCATAGACAAACAATCTCCGTAGGTACCTTCATAATCGATTTAACTCTCAAACTAACTTCGGCATAACATTCGGATCCAAATGGACGGTATTTCTTTAAATCACTGGGTCCAAAGTCTAGTGTTGCACATAGTAGTTCACTACTAGGGGCGCTCGGTTAAGTTCACCGCTCCTCAACGGACTAGTTCGCTTTTTAGGTCTTCTGTACCCCTAGTGTAAGTTTTCGGTTACAATATACGTCTCGATCTCGTTCGCGTTTAAGTCTCACTTTGTATGCAAACACGAACAGCGCCTCTAGCGGAACGTTTGCGATGTTCGTGTTTCCATGCAAATTGAGATTTTAACGCGAACGCGAGATCGAGATCGAGATCGAGACGTATTTTGTAACCGAAACCTTACACTAAGGGTACAGCTCCCGACGCCAACGACGATCAACGCTCCCATCCCGAACCAGAGCAAGGATTTACTTACTATATTTGTAGTAATTATTTTGCTTTTACTTTTTACATTGTACCTACCCGTGCTAATTTCTTTTGATATGTTTATTTTAATGTATTTATATAGACAAAAATAAATATGGTTAAAAAATAGTACTTAATTGAAAAGTATTTTTTTTAGAATATCAATTCTTTTGGCGATAAAACATTGAATGTTTTATTTAAAGTGTATTTCGAATAGATCTTGGAATGAAAAAATTAAATGGTCACACTCGTAGGTGAAATATTTTATTTATGATTGGCCAATAGTATTATAATACGTTTTTGTTTTTGGCTCAGGTGACGCCGCGCCGCGCTCCTCGTTTTCTCCCGCTCCCGCTTTTACAGTGCCCTTAGTGTAAGTTTTTGTTTACAAAATACGTCTCGATCGCATTCGCGTTAAAATCTCAATTTGTATGGAAACACGAACACCGCAAACGTTCCGCTAGAGGCGCTGTTCGTGTTTCCATATGAATTGAGATTTTAACGCGAACGCAATCGAGACGTATTTTGTAACCGCAAACTTACACTAAGGGTACTGTACATACCGTTCGGTCTCGGTCTTACTCATCGTATGAACTGAACTAACGAACTAAGGAGCGAGCGGTCTGGGAACTAGTTTGCGTAGTTCGTGTACGGGAGCGTTCTTACGACCTAGTTCAGTCTTTACCAAAGTCAGTTACGAATCAACCAGAGACCATGTCACATGCGCCAACGGTTGTTTCAGTGTATAAATAATTGTTTACTGCTAATTGTGTGTATAGTATAGTATGTGAGTGAACACTTAGATTGTTGGTGTTTGTTTAAGTGACCGTTGATTCTAGTTATTAGTAAGTTGAAGGTAAATTTAAAAAAATTCATCTTTTTACAATATTTAGATGTTTTTATAATTGGGTCAAATAATGTGAGTCAAGTTTAACTTCCAGTGATTTGAGATGTGCAATTTTTATGACAGTGCGAGAAATTAACAGAAAACCGGTGCCCAGGATAGGGTTCCGTAGCCATTACGAAAAAATCAAATAATATTTTCCTAAGGATTTCGTACTGTGTACTGAATCTTTCAAGTTTAGGTATATTTTATACCTTAGCCGCTATACTTTTCCTTGTAAATTTGATATACCTATTTACTACTATTTAGACACATTTACAGTAACAGTTTCGATTTTAGAGGGGGGGGGGACGCTAGATTTCAATGAAAATTTGCACTTTAAAGTAGAATATTTCGCAACCCCCAATGGTTTTAAAATACCTATCCAACGATATCCCACAATAAAGGGTTAGTCGAGTAAAAAAATCACCTCCACTTAACGTCTATGGGAGGTACCATAATTTTTCTTTTTACTTTTTTTGTACCACTTTGTCGGCGTCAAATTACAGCTTTCTAGTACTAACAGTCTCTGAGCTTACCCGCGGACAGACAGACGGACAGACATGGCGAAACTATAAGGGTTCCTAGTTGACTACGGAACCCTAAAAACAGCTTGTATTCAAAATTTCTATAACCCGCCACCGCCATTTTGCCAACTACTTAGAGTTTTCAATATTTTGTTTTTATTAATTACTAGCCTGTTGCCCGCGACTTCGTCAACGTAGAATCGTTTTTCACTATCCCGCGGGAACTACGGATTTTTACGGGATCAAACTATCCTATGTCCTTCCCGGGGACTCTAAACTATATTATGTACACCGAATTTCATCTAAATTAGATGTAAAGAGGTAAATTAAGCAAATAAACAGACTTAGGCCGTCTTGCAGGAAAAAAATAATCTAGATTTAGTAGTTAATCCAGACTTAAGCTTGACAGTTCCATACAATTTGACACTACTAAACTGAGCTTAACGCTAACTCGAGATTTATGTGTTTACTGCAAGTGGGCCTTAGAATCTTTAACATTGAAAATCATTTATTCAGTAAATAGGCCGCAATGGGCACTTTTACACGTCATTTTTTAAACTACCAGCGCTTTCGGAAAGACCATCATTGCCAAGAAACTTCTAAGTCATTTTTGCAAGCTTTTATTTAGTTTCAACTATTCCGTTGTCTGTCTGTCTGTCTAGTCAAATCTTGCAAGTTAAATTTAAGATCAACTTCCAGTAGTCAGACTGACTTGAAATTTGGAATACTTATGTAAATCTCGTGACAATACAATAATCTAGTAGTGACATCCTGGTAGTCCAGCCAGGATCGTCTTTGCAGGATGGAACTCTTCAACTTGAAATTTGAAATTTGGTATTCAAATGTAGTTTGGGTGACAAAACAAGTACAGTCAGAAAAAATAGCTTGTATTAAAAATGATTTTTTTTATGGTTAGGTTATTATTGTTGTTATGTATTTTCAGCCGCATTTATTACAGTAGATACCCAGTACATTTGAGATACAGCCCCGTGACAGACAGACGGACAGACGAATATTACAGCGAATAGCGATAAAAATAGGGTTCCATCTGTCACCCTTCGGGTACTGAACCCTAAAAAGTGAACATGACATAGTGGCCTTAGTAACCTATTCATATCTAAACATCCTAGTTAGTTATTTTATTTATCTTATTGTTTATATTATATGATGTAAGTAAACAAGTTACGAGTAACGGTAAAAATAGGGATGGGCCGAATATTCATTTTATAGGTATTCGGTATTCGGCATGTTCGGCAGATTTACCGAATATTCGTATTCGGCCGAATATTCGGCTAAATCACCGAATGTTTGGCAAAGTGGTACTCGAACTTTTGACTCTATTGAGCCATGTATGAGTTGAGTGTTAACTGTGTTATTTTTATGAGATAAAGTGCGGCTTTATGTTTTTGTTAACACTGTAGATTTATTTCCAATAACAGCAGATAAAAAAGACAGTTATTAATAAAAATCAAAATACATAAGTAAGATCATTATGAACATGAAACTACCGTGAGACTCACTCATATAAGACGTGACGTGACGTTTAAGACGTGAGTTATCCGTTATAATATCATTTAATATAAGATCATTATATTAAAATAATATGTTAATATAATCGATCAGGTCTTTATTGTAAAAAATTAAGCAAGTTTTTTTGTTTTAACCAAGAGTTAAATTAAAATGATTAAATTACCACTTTTATTTTATTTTTAAATGAATCATATTTCTAGTTTCTACTTAGGAATCAATTGTGCCGGATATTTGGCCGAATATTTGGTTCGGTAAAAGTTTTACCGAACATTTGGCCGAATATTCGTATTCGGTGAAACCCATGTTCGGCCCATCTCTAGTAAAAACTGGTCAAGTGCGAATTCGGGAATCGGGTCATATATAGGTTTTAATTTCTTGAAATTGCTGAATTCGCGGAGCAATTTACAATGCTTTCAAAATTACCTTAATCCTACTAATATTATAAATCCGAAAGCTTGTAAGTCTGTTTGCTTGTTTGTTACTTCATCACGTCTAAACCATTGAACCGATTTAGATGAAATTCGGTATACAGATGGTTTGAATCCCGGAGAAGGACGGAAATTGCATCTTATCTTATCTTATCTTATGCTTAGGGGTCCTTGCGGATAAACTTCGACCCGTAGGGATCTTTTGTGTAATTACCCCTCCTTCGCACTTACTCTATTGCCTTTATCACCTCGTCCATAAATTGGATGATTTGACGTAGCGGTAGTGCCTTAAAGTCTCCTGGTGCGGGGTATCCGTCGCCAAAGTCTCATTCTTGATCTGGCGAGGGCGTCACATTCACACATAATGTGTTCCATTGTTTCGTCTTCCTCGCCACATATTCTACAGACTTCATTGTCCTGTAGTCCCATCTTTACTAGTATGTGTTTAGTATTGAAGTGACCTGTGAATGCCCCGACGATATGTCGGAGTTGTTTCCTACTGAGTGTCCAGAGTTTTTTAGTCCAGCTTGTGCTGACATTTTCGATGAATCGTTTTGAATGCTTTAGACTAGTTTAGACCTTCCAGTGTTTTCCACTCTTGTTGGTGTTTAAGTTTGGTGTGGTCGTTTATGGCATTCTTCATGGTTCCCTGTGAAAGTCCCACATACGGCTCGGGCCCTATGTTTTTGTTCATTGACCCTTCCCTTGCTAGCTCATCTGCTTTTTCATTTCCGATGAAGCCTGAAAAATTGCATAGTTCCCGCGGGATAGCGAGAAGCGAATTCTCCGCGGACGGAGTCGCGGGTAACGGCTAGTACTAAACTAGGTACCACAGATTTTTTCAACTTGCGTGAACTCGAACCATTTAGGAAAAGTCCCGAAGATGCTTAACTTCATTTACAAATTAAGATTGGTTTTTTGGAATCTTTTTGTATTTTTTATTTCAATTCCAAATTTTTTGTATTTTTTTTTGTATTTTCAATTTAGGTTTTACGGGATGACCGTAAAAGTAAAAATTTGGAATTGAAATAAAAAATACAAAAAGATTCCAAAAAACCAATCTTAATTTGATTGCTTAATAACGATATCTCTTGTCCGGGTGAGCGGTTAGTTCCAATGGAGTGCCGAAAAAGTTTCTCGATGAGGGCTACGGCATAGATGTCGCTAGCGTCACTGCTTAAGTGGCTAAATAAGGAACAAACAGGCTGAGATATGTGGTGCATAGGGGAAATTCATGTCGGTACCGTTGACACAGGGCGGACACGCCATACAAAATACGCGTTCTGGAATCTACATAGGCACGACGACGTCTGTACACGCGTCAATGTGTGCGTAAGACACACAGGGCTGACTATCGCAAACCCTAGTACTATAGGGTATGTAGGTATGGCTTAAATGTGTAAATAAATGTAATCGTTAATCATATATTTTTATTTAAACCTACTTAAAATGTGTCTGTCTATGTATTTAAGCATTATTATTTTACATTACAATAAATATATGACTACAAACTTGAACTAATTATTCGGTACCTAATTAGTTATTTCATGTCGTATTAATCGCGATACTTTTAGAAAGCATTATTATTAAGAAAAGGAAGTAGGCAGGGTAGGAACCTCAATTTCTCGCGCGCCCACTGACAAGTTGGCGCTTGCTCGTGCTCGCGGACTCACGGCCACCGAGCCGAGCAATGACCTGCCGGCGCGCGGATTTCACTGTATAGCGGCATAGAAAGAGATAGCTGCGGAAAGTACTTAGGTATCGTTTGCCTAAATTAAGTGTTTAAAAACAAGTGAATGAGTGTATACCTAGTTTATTTTGTAAAGACAATTTGTTATATAATTAGTATAGTGATTGTAGATAAGATATTGATCTATTGATAGGAAATAATTAATAAATCATTTTTACAAATACCTACCGGCTAATATAAGACGTCTATTTATACATTATAGGTATAAACTTTTAAACCTAGGTATTGGTTTTTTCCCCAGTTATCTACATTGTACATGTTGCTAATTAAAGTTGGTTAGGTACCTTAACTACCTTTTTTCGTCCTTCGGAAATCGAAAAAAACTCCTTTTCTTATCTTTGGCTGTTGACAAACACCCATACAATGCACAGTATATCACCATTTCGCAAAGTTATTGCTCCCGAACTTAGTGCCGTGCGACGGTGCGGCCGGCATACATCGCGTCGCGCGCCCGACTGCTTTCCTACGGTTTTCCTACAATCTGCGCTTGAGGGGTGGGGTAACTCGAACCGGTGCGGGGCGGAGCGTGTCCATTCTGTATGCCAGTACTATTATATATTCTGTGCCGTTGACCAAGTGGTGTAACGGTATAGCACGAAGTACGGAATACCGTGGACCTGGGTTCGATTCCCAGTGATGGTCTTATTTTTCTGGTTTTTCTGTGCATCTATATTTCAGTTTGTATTTTCAATTCATTAACAAACATTTATCTTCCATAGTAACAAACACAAGCAATGTCTCAACTCCTGCGGGGATGCCTGCTGCTGCTCGCCGTGCACGCTGCGCTGGCGCAGAACATGCGGCGGCTCGGCAAATTCGAAGAAGTCTTCGCGTGGAAACAGATGACGTACAATATCAATGATAATTTACGTAAGCAATTTTATGCTCCATTTGCGTTCTTACGTTTTTTTATTAGCCCTTAATATGTCCCACTGCTGGGCAAAGGCCTCCCCTTCTTCCGCCACTCTTCCCTATCCTGGGCATGCACCTGCCAATCGAGCTGAAAAGCGCCTCCGGTCGTCCCGCCATCTCCTCTTGGGTCTGCCTCTGCTCCTTTGGCCATCCCTCGGGACCCATTCGGTAACGATTCGTGCCCATCGATCATAGACATGTCCGACCCAGCCCCACTTCAACTGGGCGGTCTTGACACCTACGTCGGTTATTACGTATTACGATAAAAAAATAGTCATGCTTTTCAAGTGAAGTTTATACAATTAAGGCTATAACAAGAACTTATGAGTGTCAAAAAAAAACCAACAGTTCGAAAAAACCTCTGTTGAGAAAAATCCGGCAAGAAACGAGTTATAATTTTTTTAAACATATTTACTATGTCTACTAACTAATGAATAGTTGGCAAATGATTATACCTAGTGCCATCCATGAAGTCGCGTGATTTTGACAAAATTAGACATTAATGACATTGTAATAAGAAACACGGCACGCGTCATCGTGAATGACTCTACCTATAGATTACTAACGACTTTGTAAAACAAATACAAACACATACTTATTTTAATATAAATTTTAATATTATTATATTTATTTTATGGGGATCTGCTGCAGACATTGAGTAAATTTTTATCTTACAAAAGAGAGCAATTAGAGCAATTTATAATTTGAAGACGCGTGAATCTTTAAGATCTTTTTTTAAGGAAACAGGTATCCTTGTCGCTTTATGTTTTTGAAATAATCATGTATGTAAGGAAGAACATATGTGATTTTCCCACTAACGTCGATAAGCCAAAGGCTACTAGAAACACAGGGAAGCTTAAAGTTCCATCTTACAGACTGGCTAACATAAAAAAGTCGCTTCTGGGAAATTGCATACAAAAAATATTATAAATGAAACAGATACAAAATTCAGATCTATTTTCAAGAAGACATTAATATCTAAAGCCTATTATAAAGTTAATGATTATATCATGGACAGGGATATTTGGAAATAATTCCGATCCGCATTAGCGATCACTTCAAATAGCGAACCTACTGTGTTAAAAATAAAGTTGTGTTAAATACTTGTGATGTACCTATACATAATCATTTAATAATATTGTAAATCTGTTTAAAAAAATATACCTCGTTGATCTTGCCGGATTCTTCTCAACAGAGGTTTTTCCGAACCGGTGGTAATTTTTTTTTGACATTCAAAAGTGCTTGTTATAGCCTAAATTGAATAAAGATATTTTGACTTTGAATAAACAATTTCAATTTCAATGTCTTTTAATGACCACAAGTATTCGGCACAACTACATTTTTTAAGACAGTAGATTCGCTATTATGCCGATCGGAATTATTTCCAAATATCCCTGCCCATATAAGTAATCATTAATTTTATAATTATGTCTTCTTGACATTAGAATTAATATAGGTTCTGCTATAAGGCTTATTCTCACCAAATTTCAAATTTCTAGGGCAACTGGAGGACTTTATCCTCCAGAGTTCTATTTTTTTTTCAACAGATGTAATACGTAAGACCTAGACGTGGGTCATCTTCTTTATGTTCATATATTATTTCAATATTCTTAAAATTATTCAATGAACAATTTGTGCTTTATGAAGTACATTCGGCCGTTAGGTGTAGCTCGTTCTTTAAAAAGTACGCGATGGCTCACGAGACTATAGGTTTTTGAGTTATGACAATTTGTATGGTAGGTATCTCATTCTGAGAGGAGGCTTGTGTCCAACAGTGGGACGATATACAATACAATACAATACAATGACTCTTTATTGTACCTGTCTACACCAGAAATAGTAAGCGATACTGAAAACAGGAACACATTGAAAATACACATCACTGAGGATTATAAGTACATTGAAATGATGATTTGATGGGTTTTCATTCGTAGGTTTTCATAGAATTCCTATAAAAAAATCATGAGATGACGTATGTGCAGGCATAGATTAGAATTTTAATCATACATAGCAACTAGCATACCAGTTTTTGTTATAAAAATAAACTACACCGTTGAGTTTTTTATAACTAAACACTTATAAATAAACGTTGAAATGGCAATCGTTATGTAAATATGTTACCATGGCAATTCCACGTATTTTCGTATAAAAACCGATCGACTGCCAGTAAGACATGCGACCGACGGGTTCCGTACTATTATAGAATAAATAAATAAAACACATTGTTAAAATTGAGCAACTAGGTACGCCATAAAAATGCCGCGCCCTTCCAGCTTTCATATTATGCTGTTTTGTACTTAGTGACATGTGAATTACATTGAATAAATAAATAAATAAAAATAAAATGAATAAAAAATCACGTTTTCTCTACATATCTGTAATGTATATTACTAATAAGTATTATAAAGGGGAAATATTTGTATTATTGTATTTTGGGATGTTTGTAACGAATAAACTCAAAAATTACTGGACCGATTTCGAAAATTCTTTCGCCATTAGAATGCTACATTATCGCTGAGTAACATAGGCTATTACTACTAGGAAAAAAAGGAAAGCCACTAAAACTTGAATAGTGTAGCCCAAGCGTAAAAAAAATGCCATATGACTTTTATCGTATGCGCTATATACGGAAACTAATTGATATAGAATTGTGGGATTCGTATAGAATAGAAATTTGTGACGCAGCGATTGTCACAGATTTCTATTCTATTCTACTTATACTCGTACGGAAACTGTTGATGATATAACAAAAAATATTCTTATAATTACGGTGAAGGAAAACATCATGAGGAAACCTGCACAAACCTGCGGAGCAATTCAATGGTGTGTTTGAAGTTCCCTAATCCGCACTGGGCCCGCGTAGGAACAACGGCCCAAGCCCTCTCATCATGAGAGGAGGCCTAGGACCAGCAGTAGGCTAGGATGATGATGGTGATGGGGTGTTCCTTTAATCTTTATAAATTCTTGTATTTGCGCAGCGCTTAGCACACACATAAATCATCTCCAAGGTCAGTCACGACCCATAATTGCACCGCACCGTGTTACATCTAAGTATTGTTGATATTTTCCTTGTTGTTTCCTTGTGGTTACACAGAACTGATAGTTTTTAGGGTTTTGTTGTCAGGCTGCCATTAAGGTACGCGTCCGAATGCTCGACACGCCAATGCCTAATAGACGACACCCTGCTGTCATCTATTGCTAATGACATGAGTTTAAAGGTGCCAATTATTGGGACCAGCAGTCGTACGTTTAACGATTTTTGTGTAAAGATATCATTAGTTATAGAATTTCGAATCGGTAGCCCAACATCCTGGGGTGGGCACTAGACCATACTGAGGTGGGCACGGCTCACTGCCCCCCCCCCCCCCCCCTATCACGGGAGTGGCCTGTAATACGAGCAAAAAATTAAAACATAGATCGTCCTCGTCAAACTGAACAACATTAGTTCAGCGACTTTTAATAATAATGGAATCTTTGAATTTTCCTTTTTTCATACAAATTAAATACTGCTATCAATGTACGCCATCCTAGAACCCAACTGACGTCGTCTGTCATGGTACAAACTACAGACATCAAGCATTTTGCTTTACATGGCTTCTTTGAATAAACTTAAAAGTGTAATAAAAAATAAAAAACTAATTATTTTTAAAAGTTGCTGAACTAATGTTGTTCAGTTTGAGGAGTATGATCTATGTATTAGGTATTAGGCATTAGCGGGCTGTTTTCCGCAACTCGACGTCTAAGTGCGCCTATTTTGCGTGATTAGGCTGTAGGCACTATTCATGCCAGCCTAGCTCCTGGAGGAAGCCTAGCTGACGCTTCACGTTGCCGGCTACTTCCTGCAGTGACCCCGGTGATCCGAGGTGTAGTGCCATATAGGTCGCCACACCAGAGCATTCCAGAAGGATGTGAGTGGCTGTCTCTTCTGCCTCCATGCATGCTCTGCACAGGGGGCTGTCTGTAACACCTAGATTATGTAAGTGCTTGTTTAGCAAGGCGTGTCCGCGAAGCTTGCGGGACAATCCGGGGTTGATCGTCGGGAGGGCTTCTCTGGTTTGCCTGCATGTATCTAGCTTTGGATCTATGTACTAACTATTTGCTCATATTACAGGCCACACCCGGTATATGCCTATGATAACATATTGTTGTATTATTGTTGCAGTTTTGAGCGACCGCTTCAGTGGCGATAACCTGGCTGACTCCCGAGTCAAGAGACAAAGTGATGGGTTGGTCTTCAACGAGGAAGCAAACTGGCAGCAGCGTAAGGGCAACGACATTGATTTCATCATCATCATCATCATCGTCATCGTTCTCTATAGCTGCTGGTTGCCCTTCTTGATAGAACTAAAAACGATTACTCTTTTCATCCGCGACCTTACGATAGCTACGACAATCTAGACATCTGTGTCTAACATCTGGTAGCATGGTGAACGGTTTTTTTATTTATTTAATTTTAACAATTACACAGCATGCTATACATAGCTGCATATACACAGCTGCATGACAGTTTGTTGGCGAAATGAAAACTCAAAACACTTCCATATCTAAATACTGTGCAAAACTTAACTATATAACTAACCTATTAGAAAAGTATCCTAATTTACATTTATATATGTATTACGAGTTATATAAAAAAATTCTGAGAAATAGGTGGGTACTTATTCAACTTGACTGATACTAAGCGATAGTGGGTACATTAATGGGTTATATCTATAATTACTTATTACATAGACATATTATCAGATAGATATTCTTATACCCCCTTATTCATAAACGACAATCAAACCTATTTTAGTTAAAATGCCGCTAAAATTCGTTTGTCCTTATCTGTCACTTCGACATTTGTATTTGTTAGAAAGGGACAAAGCATTTGTTAGTTAACATAGGCTTGTTAAGTTTTATGAATAAGGGGGATAGTGGTTAGAGAACCTGACTACGAAGCTTGAGGACCTGGGTTCGATTGTGTTGCTCTGAGGATGAACTCTACCACCGCTCTGCTGGCGCGACACAGTTTCGTCGGGCAGTCGCGCGTGCAGAGCGGTGGCGCGTAGTGTGCGTGTTGCGGCAGCCGCCGAGTCGCGTGCTCCTGAGAAGGGCTTCGAAATAGCCCGAAACATGTCGAGCTAAACTCGGTTTAAGACGTGAGCTATCCGTTACAATATCATTTAATATGAGTGAGTCTCACCGTAGTTTCATGTTCAAAATTACAAAATACGTCTCGATCGCTTTCGCGTTAAAATCTCAACTTGTATGGAAACACGAACATCGCAAACGTTCCGCTAGAGGCGCTGTTCGTGTTTCCATACAAATTGAGATTTTAACGCGAACGCGATCGAGACGTATTTTGTAACCGAAAACTTATTGGTACAGGATGTTTTTCTTCTACGGAAAGCAACTTTTAATACATGATATATCTTCAAAGGTTATCGGCTCACATAATAGTTGACAGTCATGATGTAATGTTTGTAATATGGGTACATAATGTTTTGTTTGTCATAACATAATACTTTTTTCTCCGAATCCATAAAGGTGTATACCTACTATGACCGTATTACCAACGTGTCATGCAAAAATATATTCTTTGTATGATTTGAAGCTTATTTACTATTCAACCGGCTAGACGACTAAAAAACCGGCCAAGACCGTGTCGGACACGCCCAAAATAGAGTTCCGTAGCCATTACGAAAAAGTTAAGTAATATTTTTCTAAGGATTTCGTATTTTATACGGAATCTTCCAAGTTTAGGTATACTTTATACCTTAGGCTGCTATTTACTCTTAAACTACTAATAATTCTCAAGCTAACTTAGCCGTTATAGATCTCCTTAAAGTTTGATATACTTACTACCATCCTGAATTTTTTCAATCTTTTCCACCCACCGGTTTAGATTTTAGAGGGGGGGGGGACGCTCGATTTTAATGAAAATTTGCACTTTAAAGTTGAATATTTCGCAAAAAAACAATGAATCGAAAAATCGTCTTAGCAAACCTATAATGGTTTTAAAATACCTATCTAACGATATCCTACACTGTAGGGTAGGATGAGAAAAAAAAACCACCCACACTTTACGTCTATGGGAGGTACCTACCCTAAAAAAATTTTTTTAGGGTTTTATTGTACTATTTTGTCGGCATAGTTTACATTTATATCCGTGCAAAATTACAGCTTTCTATCATTGACAGTCCCTGAGCAAAGCCGCGGACGGATGGACAGACAGACAGACAGACATGGCGAAACTATAAGGGTTCCGTTTTTGCCATTTTGGCTCCGGAACCCTAAAAATACTTTTTAGTCCGTCAGTTAGATAATTAAAAAATATTGTACACGTATTTTTTCTTTTGTTTGACTAACAAAAAATGACAAGGATACAGTGCTTAGAAGTTTCGAGTAAAGTCACTTTATGGTACGATTTTTACCTAATACCTAATAGTGACGTCACAAGCCCCCACTCCGGAAGTTTGATGATCTATACCTTTGTCGATTTTTAATAATTTGATGAACCCAAAAATACGTGTCCCATATTTTTCCATAATCTAACTGACGGACTAAATAGAATGATATATTTTTAACCCTGTCGTCATCCCTATTCAAGAGTATTTAAATGACAGTCATAAATTTAGATTAGAATATAGATTACTGTTATAAATGCAAGTGACACACACAACTTTAAAATATTTTGCATTTCTTTCTGACAAAACATGTCGCACTATTGTACCATGTTTGAGCAAATAAATGACTGATTACTGAAAAGTATTGCGAAACTGAAGTGGCAGGGGGCGGGGCACATTGCTCGCAGGACTAATGGCCGATGGGGTCAGAAGAAGAATGGCGTCCGCGGACCGGGAGACGAGCTGTCGGTAGGCCTCCAACAAGATGGAGTGACCTGGTTAAGATCGCGGGATCGCGGTGGATGCGGAAAGCACAAAACCGGTCTGAATGGAGAGCCTTGGGGGAGGCCTATGTCCAGCAGTGGACGTCTTTCGGCTGACATAATGATGATGATGATGAGACTATGCCCAGTCTTATGAGAATAAGTAGGTCCTCTACTTTTTCCCAACTCACGATTACCAACTGTTTCATTTCCCAGCTCAAGATTTTTTATGAAACCATTTTTTTTCGCCACTCCTAAAACAAACGTAACCTAACCTACTGTGTTCTATGAAAGCATTAGAAAATACAGTGAGAAAAAATTTTGGTTTCGGAGAAAATTGAGTTAGGGATAGGGAATGAAACTGTTGGCAAAGGAAACTTGGCAAAGAATAATTCTGCGAAAAGGCAAAAGTGGCAAAACCCGATGCGTTTGACATTCCGTTTGACACTCCGTTTGCCTTGGCGTATCTAGGATTATTTTTTAGGGGGGGCCTTGCCTGGATTTTTACCCGACTGCCCGAAGGAGGGTTATTGTGTGAAGATATCAGGAGGTATTATGGAATTTTCAATGGATAGCCCAAAATCCTAGGGTGGGCACTAGACAATATTGGGGTGGGCACGGCCCAAACCCCTCTATATACGCCTATGTCCGTTTGACACGTTTCTACTACGGTCATGGCATGACACGGTGTAATGTGCAGACCTTTGATTTTTTTTTGCAAAATTTACGGTTTCAGAAAAAAAAATATGACAAAGAATACATTATGTATGACTTTTAAAAACTGCAACTGTATGTACACGCTACCGTCTTTGAATTGAATAGACCTTTTACCTCTGGTCTAAGGAATTTTATCCTTTTCATTCTCTACCTGCTCACTAAACTTCTACTTCTATTTCTTCTTCAGTTTCATTTCTAGAATCTTCTCTGCCATCTTCGCAAAACAGCTGGAGTTCACTGCCTTCTGCTAATAAGCCTAGTAATTGTTATTTTATTTCTATTTCTTCAATTTCTTTAAACAAAATTTAATGTTAAATTCTCATCAACATATAGGTAAAGTATTTAGAGTTTATACATTCTATTATGCACTTCTCTTATTATATAATTAGCATGTGTGGCTTGACTGTAAGTGTTAATTATGAGATTAAATAAATAAATAAAGTTACATTATGCTAGGTAAAGTTAAATAAAAGTTTATAAAAGAGTTTATTGTGTGTTTAGATATTTTTTTTTTTAAATTCGTGTCTAAATTCCTGTCCAGCGGTGGTGTAGGGGTTATAGCACGCAGCACGGATTGCTGAGGACCTGGGTTCGATTCCCAGCGCTGGTCTCTTTTTCTGGTTTTTCTGTGCATCCATGTCTCAGTTTGTATTTTCGATATAATTTTAAACTGATCATATTTTGCAGGACCGTTTTCTCAAACTAGAACAACGACAACTAGAAGACCCAACACAGGTAAGTTGCTTTAGACACTTAATATCAGACCGGATGGCCTAGTGGTTAGAGAGCTTGACTATAAAGCTTGAGTTTCTGGGTTCGATTTCCGGCCGGGGATAAATACGAATGTTTGTTCTCGGGTCTTGGGTGTTTAAAATGTATTTAAGTATGTATTTATCTATACAAGTATGTTTTTTTTATTCGACTGGTTGGCAAACGAGCAAGTGGGTCTCCTGATGGTAAGAGATCACCACCGCCCATAAACATCTGCAATACCTGGTATTGCAGATGCGTTGCCAACCTAGAGGCCTAAGATGGGATACCTGAAGTGCCAGTAATTTCACCGGTATTTTCTGTCTATCCGTTGCCTAGTCTCTATAGTACTAGCTTTGCTTAATTTGGGGCTAGGTCAATTGCTGTTGTGCCAATATCCGAGGACAACCTGACCAATAAAATAGTTGCTGAATAAGTAATACTTACTAATTTAAATAAAAATTATGGTGGGGAGTAAAGTACTGGATACATATTATTAGGTATTTCCATCTTTTGTCTAGTCTTTGCCTCCTAGTCCTACTACTACTAGGTACTTACTACTTATTTTAAACTACTTTTTTTTGTGCATTAGTTTATATAAGCTAAAATCTGGGGTACTGCCTTTTTGCAACGTAACGTTTGGCAACCTGTTTCATTTCGTAACTTTTCATTTCGCAAACTTTAAAACTGCAAATATTTCAGGATTTATTTCAGAGCCATCGTGTAGAATCCCTTAGGTTAGGTTAGGTTAGTTTTATAGAAATCCTGAAATATTTACAGTTTCAGAAATAATAAACAGTTGGGAAATGAAAAGTTGCGAAATGAAACAGGTTGCCAAACGTTATTCGCCGAAACATTAGTAAACCGCTAAATTTATACCTACTACGTTTTGGTCAGAGAATAAAGTCCCATGATATTTATTTAATTTTTATTTATTTACAATGCAGATGAAGCCGGAAGGTTCTTCATTCAGTACAACAACGTGCCTATGGGGATGGAGAGAGTCGGCAACAGACTCTTCATTTCGCTTCCTAGAAGGAGATATGGTAAGTATTATTGGATTGTCTTTTTATCCACTTGAAGGACCTTTTGTAACATTATTTCAAGCCATAAATTAATTATGAATTATGATAATTGAGACATGTCAATACAAAATGAGCATTCTAGGGAATGTTACTTTTTGGCCGAACGTCCGTTTCATAACAATCAATCAATTACATTTTTGACGAGCATTTACTAGAGTAAATCAAAGCCAAGGAGACGAGATACAGAATACAAAATATTTATTTTTGAACAACTACGAGTACAATAGTACAGCTAAAAAAACGTAGGTAAACATACACATACACGCACCAAAAGACTCCAAAAAACCAATCATAATTTGATTGCTTAGTAGCGACATCTCTTGTCTGGGTGAGCGGTTGGTTCCGAAAGAGTGTGACGTCTCTCGATGAGAGCGGAACATAGATGTCGCTAGTGCTGCTGCATAAGTAGCGTAGTAGAAATAAGCAACCTGAGATATGTATGCATAGGAAAAATTCGTGTCTAGATTCCTGTCCAGCGGTGGTGTAGGGGTTATAGCACGCAGCACGGATTGCTGAGGACCTGGGTTCGATTCCCGCTGCTGGTCTCTTTTTCTGGTTTTTCTGTGCATCCATGTCTCAGTTTGTATTTTCGACATACACGCAGTTGGTTCAAAAAAAGGACACCCCTCAGCATGTGTCATAGCACTTAGCGTTAGTAACTTAAAACTAAACGAAGTTAGACAAACACAAGATGATACACGACATACAAAACCTTAAAAGAGAGAAATGTGACATTACGCAGTGCAGCTTAGGTACAGACAAAAACAAAAACAATCTTGCAAATAACTATATCAACAACAAACACATCTTCAAATTGGAACAATCACAAGTATCAAGAAAAATAGGCAATTATACACAATAAAGCGGCTCGTAGACGGGCCATATTTTCACTGCAATTTGTGGCCGGCAACTGTTGGTGTCCCTCTCTTACTCAAGAAAGGGACACCAATAGTTGCCGGCCACATATTGCAGTGAAAATATGGCCCGTCTAGGAACCCCTAGACAATATCTCTGTCTGATACGTCATTTTTATAGTAGGTATATCGCTCTATCTCTGTCTCATGTCATGACATAATTTTATCTCTTCTCGTTGGTATTACTTAATTACCTCGCGGCTATGTTCCTTGTTCAGTTCGATAAATTGAAATACGGTGAGTGTTTGGGTGTTAATTTATGCTTTCAACATTAGCACCCATCGATTGACAATTAACGGGGTTGTATTAAGGGGGTGTATTGAAAATCAGCTCTGTGCCAGTCAGGGCCTCCTATGGAACCCTGACTCACAGCATTACACTGAGTACATCTCCTTTGCCACAGCAAACGTTAGTGTTATTTCCAGTTTTTATATTAATTAGGTAGTAATGTAATAAATCTTCTTCATAATAAATTTGTAATTCTCTGTAATAAGTCTTCGATCTACTATGTGTTGTGGCATTATGATATTTTATCTTTATCTCGTTCTGTTACAAATCAAATGAATGCTCAAGTTAATGCAGCATCTTAATATTTTTAAGCATTCTACGTTGACGACATCTTACTTTTCCAGGGATCCCCACAACGCTGAACTACATAGATCTAGACCAGAATGTGAACACGCGTTCGCCGGCCCTCAACCCCTACCCGGACATACTCCAGGGCCGGAACCTAACGTCCGTGTACCGGACACGTGCTGACGAGTGTGGGAGGCTGTGGATGGTGGACACTGGACTCTTGGAGCTGCCTGGTGAGTAGCTGCCTGGGGGAGAGCAATCCCAATTTTGAAGTTAGGAACATTTCATCATCATCATCAAAAATATGAAACCAGCTTCCTGGGACAGCATTCCCGGAGCGTTAAACTTAGGGATCCTTAAAAAGCGGGCCTGTCAGTCTCTCAAAGGGCCAGCAACGCACCTTGTGTCCATTATATTTAAAAAGAAACAACACTGCGGTAAAGAATAAAATAGTAGATTGTACAACGAGAGAGAGGGTAAGGAGCTATTTTATCCGAGACGTTCATATACCCGAGCCACATCGAGGAGAAAATGGCTTTAATGCTCGAGTTTTACATTATACTTTTCACTGCGATTGTGAGGAAATTAAATAACAACAGGGGAAACGTTGTTCACTTACAATCTTTTATATTTCATGCATTACTATATTCTGTATGGCTGGTTGGCTCCAGCTATTTTCTTGAACCTACGACCATCTGAAAGGCAATAGGTCAAACCACTATGCCACTACGGCTTTAAACCACTAGGACACCAGTCTCACTGCTCTTGTAATTGTAACGTTCACATCCTCTTTCAGTCAACCCGATACAAATCCAACCGCCGGCTATCGTGGTCTTCGACCTTAACACCGACTCGCAGATCTTCAGATACCAGTTCAAGAGCACCGACATACCGGCTGCTAATACACCTACTGGTAAGTACAAAGTTGCAATACAGGATGCACCTACAATACAATACAGTGGCTCTTATACGAAATTACGACGACTCTTATACGAACGCAAATACGAACGAAAGTAGTTCGCAAAGAATGTATGGCTACACTTGATCAGTTTAACCACTTTCAAACTAATAAACTACCACAACTTCTAAACTGATCATCTTATGAACTAAAAGAATTTCTTTGCTCACCCGCGACCTTATAACAGTTAAGTTTATGCAAAATATGCGTGTTCATGCAGTTCCTCCAGCTCCACACTGTAAGAACACACACAAATCACACAAACCCATCTATCACCACCACCACACTACACTGACGCGTTTCGAACTCCACCAGAGCTCATCTTCAGAGTGACACAACCGTACACCATGCTACCAGATGTTAGACTAACAAACCACAACAACCGTTTTAAATTTATCATTGTAACTCCCAAATACCCACCTATATTTTTTTCTCAAACAAAACAAAAGTACCCACAAAAATATTAATAAATTTTAATCATGCTATAAAACTACCTTGATTTTTATTTATTTACTGTCAAGGCATGTTTTATTAACTACCATTCCTGAAATTAGATCCAAGCCGTAGCAAGGGAGATGATACTAAATTTACCTGCTCATTAATAATAGACCCCATACTATTGTACCTAACCTAATCATCTCCATGCATTCTAGAACATCGAGACGAAACCCCTTGCCACAATAATGTAACACTTCATATGAATCTGAGTCTAATAAAAAATGATTTGATTCTAACAGATCTTTGGCAAAATTTGATCTGGATGCTCATTCAGTGTGGAGGTGGAGGAACTGCATGAACACGCATATTTTGCATAAACTTAACTATCATAATAAGGTCGCGGGTGAGCAAAGAAATTATTTTAGTTCATTGATATGGACCTCCGCAAAGTAACGCCTGATACAATAAATTACTGATCATCTAATAACTTACCAGCTCATAATTCCACTATTGACCATCACATAATACTAACTGATCACTACTTTACCGCGACTGATCATTGTTTTACAGACATCGGTTACATTACACGCTAATGCTCCGGACTGATGAAAACTGAATCTATTTAATAATCGTCAATCCATTTTGAATGACAGAACACCAGAATGATGCACAGAACTGGCGCCAGAATGAGCCGTGTAATCCGTTGGTTCCTTATTCGCCGGATTCCAAGTTTGTCGGATTCCAAGCTGGTCGGATTCCAAATTCGTCGGATTCCAAGCTGGTCGGATTCGTGACAATCAAATTATTAAATTATAAAGCAACCTAACTATTCTCACTTAAGGCCCATGTTACAGTTAGGTACGACGACGAGCGAAGCGAGGAGAATGTTAGGTAGAACTGCGACACAACAGCGCGCGATCTGAGCGAGCGAAGCGAGCGTGCCGCTGTAGCAGCCGGCGAAGCGCCAGAACCAAGTTCTTTATAATACCATACTTTTTAAGAATAAATAAATATAATCTCAAATTAAATTGTCTATGTAATAAGTTTGGAGTCCGACGAACTTGGAATCCGACGAATTTGGAATCCGACAAACTTAGAATCCGACCAGCTTGGAATCCGACGAGTTTGGAATCCGATAAACTTGGAATCCGGCGAAGAAGGAACCAATCTACAGTCTATGTCATTTCGTTTCCTCAGGTCTAGCGTCCATAACTGTGGACGTTATCGGCGGAGACTGCTCCAATACGTTCGCCTACGTGCCCGATCTGACCACTTTCGGGATCATCGTGTTCTCGCTCAGGGACAATGACAGCTGGAGACTCTCGCATAACTTCTTCAGCTTTAATCCCACTGCTGGAGCTTTGAACATAGCTGGTAAATTAAATTAGACGGATTTATTACCGTAAACCCACAGCTTTAACCAAAGGTGCATTCAACGTCTCTTTCTACCCTCGTCTTATACCTTGTGACAGAAGGAAGTCATGTAAACATTAACATCTATTTTCATCACACTTGCTCGTAAACAGTGTCGTAACATGCAGGCTACCTTGGTTGCAACCCCCCAAATAAAACCCTCGACCTTAATGTGCTTGTCATGAAACCATGAAACCCGTGGTCGGTAAATGAGTCATTGCGCGTACAAATTTTGTTGTCATGAAGCCCAAGGTCGGACAATGAGTGTGATACTGCATGGCGTGCTGGAGCGCCTGCAGGAGCGCGGCGCGCGCACGTCGCGCGCATGGTCAGGCTAAGGTAGGGCGGCGCGGAGGCTGGCGCTGCCAAGAGCGTAGTTTTACAAATATACTATTTAGTGTTGTTGTATGTCCGTGACAGGGGTTATGTCAAAATAATTTTGATGATTGATGCGCCGCGCGTTTTGTTCCAAACAGCTAGTCTAGTGCCGTAAGGTACATAGATGTCAATGGATGTAAACGACACTTCAATGAGCTAAGTAATAAATTAATTCACTTGGCTATGTTAGTGACCCTCGTGCTTCTGCGTTGGTTATCTGGGTAAGTATTAGAAGGATTTATTTTTATCAGAAGCTTTTACTTGACTTCAATTCGCGCACAGCTAATAAATAGCTAATAATAGTGTTAATTATTTAGAGTTAGGAACGCACTCGAACCTATACTACCAGTAGGATGGCTTAAGAATGGCCAGCCAGTGACCATTGGCCATAGGGTTAGGTTAGCTATCCATATAGCTATCCATGACTTTGTATTTGTGTGTTTGTATTTGTATTTGTGTATGGTTTGTATTTGATAGCTGAAGACTCTAGAATATACACTTGCAAAGCCAATAATCATGTTGGGACTGGTAGCTGCAGACTATGTTGTAGAAGAACGGCAGATATAGTTAAAGGCACTCAGAACGAATCTGGATTGGAGCAAAATCAGCACTAGTAGACAGGATCAGATATCACAGGGCACAGGGCTGACATGATGGATGAGATTACTATTCAAGCACCGATATTCACAAATTCGCTGAATATTTTGATAAGTTAAATAAAGATTAAGATCAAGGAAGGTCGTGCTCATTTGAGTGCAGGCTAATTCCATTACATTAATTTCATTTGGATTTTTTTATGAAGGTCATCGGTTCCAATGGAGCGACGGCATCTTCAGCATCACCCTCCGGGAGCCAGAAGCCAACGGCTGCAGGACGGCATACTTCCATGCGCTTGTCAGCACACAGGTACTTAACACAAGGATCAATCATCATCAAAGTTGAAGATGAGGCCTTCTCTTTAGAACGCCATAATCCACAATGAACGATATAGTACATTACTGCAGAGGCCATGAAGTAAAGAATTGATGGACGAGTTCGGGGTAGACGGATAAAACGAGTCCAGCAATCCCTGTTCTGGTCGAGGTTTGTATAGTGCTTTTCTCAAACAATGTGAGGAAATACTTCATCCACCCATCCATCCATCCATCCATCCATGTATCCATCCATGCATCCGTCCACCCATCTAGCCATCCGTCCATCCATCTACGGATGGTTATCCGTCCATCCGTCCATCCGTCTAACCATCCGTCCATCCGTCCATCCGTCTTACCATCCGTCTAACCATCCGTCCATCCGTCCATCCGTCCATCCGTCTAACCATCCTTCCATCCGTCCATCCGTGTAACCATCCGTCCATCCGTCCATCCGTCTTACCATCCGTCCATCCGTCTAACCATCCTTCCATCCGTCCATCCGTCTAACCATCCGTCCATCCGTCTAACCATCCATCCATCCATCCATGCAACCATCCATCCATCCCATCCGTCCATCCACGCATCCATCCAACCATCCATCCATCCATCCATCGCATCGCATCGCATCGCATCGCATCGCAATATCGCAAATGCTTACAGAGTAGTGGTGGTTAGCTGCTTGGCTGTCTGTAATTTTTCCTTTGTCAGTTTAATGTTAGTAAGCAAAATTAAAAGTTAAAGCAGCGGACAATAATGGATTTTCATACATACTTACAGTTATGTAGGGAGGTGGTAGGGAGCCATAAATAAGAAACTTCATGTCTCCATTTCGTGACATTAACGCATATATTTCCGAGCATGATTTGAATAATAATATTAGTTATAACAAATTCTAGTGGATCAAAGCGTGGCGTAGGACGCTCAACTAGAGCGATGATCAGGTTAGCCTGGATGCTTCAGTGGCCAACTGGAGAGGCCTATGTCCAGCAGTGGACTAAGATAGGCCGATGATGATGATGATGATGATAAGACATGAACATGACTGTCATGAAGAATTACACGCTGTTATTTTTGGGAATTTTAGCCGGAATTTCAATTCAATTGCTAGGTTTAATGATGTACCCTTTGGCCGCTGTATACAGTGGAAGTATCGGGGGGGGGGGGGGCTTTTGGTCAGCAATAGGACAGAATAGGCTAACAATCGTAATTGGCTATTCGATCAACATGATGACATCAACAAATAAAACGACTCATTTTGGACACCATAAGACTAAGCCTTGGTGGCCTAGTAGTTTGACCTATCGCCTCTCAAGCAGAGGGTAGAGGGTTCAAACCCCGGCTCGCACCACTGAGTTTTTCGAAATTCATTTGAGGAATTACATTTGAAATTTACCACGAGCTTTGCGGTGAAGCAAAAACATCGTGAGAAAACCTGCAGAAACCTGCGAAGCAATTCAATGGTGCGTGTGAAGTTTAATCCGCACTGGGCCCGCGTGGGAACTACGACCCAAGCCCTCTTGTTCTGAGAGGCCTGTGCACAGCAGTGGGACGTATATAGGCTGGGATGATGAATACTAAGCGATACAGAAACCAAGACCCTAAGGTACCTAAAGTAAGTATCGCATACCCTACCGTTGGCCTAACATTAAGAGATCATTTGTTTCCTTTACAGGAGTTCGCGGTCAACACCTGCCTATTGCGAAACAGGACAGCTAGCAGCGACAGTAACTACTGGCAGATGTACAGTGTGAGCTTCCACATGATAATGCCAAACACTTATCTCAAGAAATATCTAAAATCAACCTCATGATTTTTCGGACTCATTTGAGTTATATTTCTAGATATTATGACTAAACTATGCATGACTGTCATTCATTCACGTCTGCTTGTCTGTCTGTGGCACAGGCTCTCAAATGTATGGGCCGATTTCGATACTGTTTGTTTACGAGAAAGATTATTAAAGTCGGTTACACCCATTTGAAATTACAATGTCTTAACTTTGAAATTACAATGTCAGAGGTTTTTCAACTTCTTTAAGTTGGTTAGATTGTCACTTAATTGCTAACTAATGCATAACCACATCTCTAATACCTAGTGTTATGTGAACAAGACAATACTGACCAGTGCTTAGACTTACAGAAGGCATTGGACAAGGTGTGTCTTAAAAAGCTTCTATTTTAAGACTAAAAACTTCTAAACACTTTTTTAAGTTTATTGGCTCTTATTTGGAAGACAGACTGTTTTATGAGCAGTACGATGAGTATAGCCCTCAAATTCCGTTCATGGCATACTGACCGGAGTCTCTCAAGGATCTGTATTGGGTCCGATTTTATATACTACATACACCAAATTACCTGTGTAAAGAAATGTAGTTACTAGTGCCTTATGCAGATAAATGTTTTTCTAAATAGTAAAATAAGTTTTTGGTAAAAATTTAATTTTCAATACAAGCTTTTTTTGCTAACTGTACTTTTTGTCGACTTTACTTGCATTTTCGCCCAAACTACATTTGCATACCAAATTTCAAGTCGATGCCAATAACCGTTGAAGAGTTCCGTCCTGCTGAGACAATCTGGCCGGACTACCAGATTACTGGAAGTTGGTCGAATTTAACTTGCAAGATTTGATAGACAGACAAACATCGAGACAGGTGAAACTAAATAAAAGCTTGTAATGAAATAATATTTTATTGTTTCTTAGCTGGTCGGTGACCGCGGCAGTAACAGCCAGTCGACCATGCATGGCTACCACCAGGGCAGTCAAGTCATATTCTTCGCGGACATCGGGCGTGATGCTGTCTCCTGCTGGAAAACCACCACCAACCTTGATACTGCTCATGTGGCTATTCTGGCTCAAGATAAACAACGGATGAGTTATCCTTCTGGTGTGTACCTACAGTCAAGGACTTTACCAATACCTTTACCAACCATTTCACAGTAAGGATCATAGTGACATCACATTAATTAACAAGGAAAATCGTAATGACTTTTTGTTTGATAAGGTTCCATGGTGGCGTTCGCTGATGGTGGCTCAATAATAATACTTATAGGTACCTACTATTTAATACGAGAGCGAGAGGGACGGTACGATACGAACTTCGAGTTTCGAGTTTCGTAGTAGCCCTGCTGATCTTAATCGGAATGTTGCCCGCTACTTCGTCCACTTAGAATTCGTTTATCGCTATCCCGCAGGAACTGCAATTTTCCAGGGTATTAACTATCCTATCTCCTTCCCCGGGACTCGAGCTATATACCGAATTTCATGCGCCAATCAGCCACCGACAGCCAGAGGATGAAAATTTTTGAAAAATCTTCATCAAATAATTGGCACTGATCACTTTTTTACAATGTGATCTAATTCCAAAACGATTTGGAGGCCATAATAGGCTTAATAAATAATTTCATAACATTTTAGTAAAAAATACTAAATGATCGTGTGTCACGTATATTTGCAAAATAACGTGACTTTTGTATGACCTTCATCGTAAATAAACGTTAAGGAAGAAAGAAGAAAGAAAATAATTTATTTATAACAGCAATGACACATTCAGGTTAGGAATAATAACAATAAGAAGTGTTGCCGCTATAAAAAGGTCCCGGCTGAGCATATCGCTGGTTGAAAACCAGCACTGGTCTTCCGCCGGGCCACAGAAGAGTGTTACGGAAAGTCACACAAAACAAAGGGGCTGTTTCACCATCCATTGATTAGAATTCGAACAAAACAAATAGAGACGGCATCACATTTAACCGTCAGTTAACACTACAGTGAAAGTGAAACAGCCCCTAAGTACCTATAATATAACTAAACCGCCTAATCCAGCCTGATCCTAAGACTGTCAGGTGACAGATGACACTATGTTTTTTTTAATATTGTGACGGGCAAAGATAAACATAGTTTTAACGCCATGGCAACTATGGTTAGTTAAAATCGCGGTAACTTATAAAATCACGTTAATTTTAAGTTTTGAGAAATGGAAATTCGTTATTGTTTTTTTTTCGTTACATTTTGTTTTAACCAAACCACCTATATAATATCGTAATGGCTGCTCCCATTATAGTTGCAAAGTTGCGTTTTGATCTGTAGTGCTGTAAATTAGAACAAAACTACTTTTGTATGAGGACGCGTGCGTACCTACTGGAGACTCTTAAAATCTTGTTTCTAGATCTTCATGTGACCGGAGATGAGGTGTGGGTGATAGCGAACACGCTGCCAAGGTTCGGGTACTCGAGGCTGGATACGAATGAATATAACTTCTACATCTACAGGTTGGTAACGCTCCAAGGCTTCTGTTTACTTTGTAATTTCCTCTCTGTGTACCTGTTTTCTGTGTGAAAAACTTAACTAAATGACCTGTCGGAGACTGACCAGCGAAAGCTGTCCACGAGAAACCGCGGCAAATTGAAAGAATTGACGCTGACAACACTTGCTGTACACTAATTAAACGATGTTGATACTTAGAAATTATATAAATTTTCCGGATATTAAATTATACTCGGGACTCTTCAAGCTGCATCAAAATTCATGTAGTAAGTGGTGAAAGTTGATGATGCACTTTAGGAGTCCCTTGGTAATTTTTCTTTACAGTCCAGACTTATACATTTTTGGACCATTTTGACTAGATTCGCATTGAATACCGGGTGTTGCCTGTAATGCGAGCAAAAAATTAAAACATAGATCGTCCTCGTCAAACTAAACATTAGTTCAGCGACTTTTAAAAATAAGGAGTCTTTGAATTTGCCTTTTTTCATACAAATTTAATACTGCTATCAATGTACGCCATCCTTGAACACAACTGACGTTGCCTGTCACGGTACGCTACAAACATCAATCATTTTGCTTTACATTGCTTCTTCGAATAAACATTAAAGTGTAATTAAAATTAAAAAACTAATTATTTTTAAAATGATACCAGATTAAAGTTTCATAAAAAATGCGTGGACAGCTTTCGCTGGCCAGTCTATAAATCAATCGAAATCGAATTGTACGGTCATTCATTTGTAAATGAATGAGGGCTATCGTTTTTTGTCTCACTAGATGGCGCACTGTTGCGTGAGGTTTTTAAGTATGGCTTTCAAAAGTCTGTTATTACGGCGGGCGTGAAAACAAAGTTTAGATTAAAATCATATTTAACACTCTAACGTACATAAAAATATCGAGCATGCCACAGTGTTGCATAGTCCCCGTTTTGTTCGGAAAAAAGGGAGGACAAAGGTTTCTGAAAGGCAAAACTGTCTCAAAACACAGACATTCATTGCCCCGGAACGCATATTTGCCATAATTAATTTCAGATATTGCAAAATATTCACAAAATTATTCTAATTATAAATAAACCCGCGTAGCTCACCAAAAAACTATGAGATTCGACATTTCGGAGACCTCACGCTACACTAGCGCGCCTCTAGTGGCGAATTCATACGCGATAGCCCTCATTCCAATTCAAAATTTTGTCTATTCCTACACACTGTCGAGTCTATAATACCTACTATACCTACCTACTTTACAGAGGTTCTGAGGAGGCCCTACAATGGGACGTATAATTATATATACCTAGATACCTACCTACGCCGTGATGATGATGATGATATTTATTTTCAGAGGCCGAGTGAACGACCTGATCGCCGGCACAGTTTGTGACAGCAGTAATTATATGACTTTCGGATGAATTATTTAAGAAATTGTAACCTAACCATGGAACTCAATTATTAATATCGACTTTTTTAATAAACTACTGTGCATTGTTTTTCTTAGTTTTACCCAAAGATTTAGAAATTTAGGTATACCTTCGCAGCAGAAGTGTAGTATAGCCAAGGACAAAGATATCGACACGGCCAAAATTGCAAAAATATGTACACACGGCCTTAATGTTAAGTGCATAAAGTCGTGTATACATATTTTTGTAACTTTGGCCGTGTCGATATCTTTGCCCTTGACTGTACTAGACGCTACGGCACGGTACTAAGAAAGTAGTGCCATCTCTTCCTTCATCATAAGCTTACAGCAGTCCACTGCTGGACATGAACTCTTCCATGGCGCGCCACAACACTGTCTTCAGCCCCTCGCATCCATTCGGAGTAGCCCCGCAGTGGTTGTAGCAGTGGAGGCGCTCTCGTTCCTTTTTTGTTTTTCTCGTTACTTTAAGTTACTTTTCCGAATAAATGTATTTTTATTCTTTCTTTCTTTCTATCTTTACATACGTTTGATATGATTGGATCGGCCAGTAGCGGCTTTAGGGTAGGGCGCGGTGGGGCGACCGCCCAGGGCGCCGGACATCAAGGGGCGCCGGCATGCGCCCCCCGGCGCCCCTTTTATCCTCTCGCTGCAAATTTTCGACACTCGCAAGAGAATCAAAACCTACAGGGTACTTCCCGTGAACTCAGAATCTTGAAATTTGGTACGAAGCAACGTCTTATAGCACAGATAAAGGAAAAATTGCGAAAAGCATAAATTTTTAGTTATGTAAGTACGTACATAATAATTAATAAAAATATTTTTAATATTTTTTTAATAATTATTACGGAACCCTCGTTCGGTCCGACTCGCACTTGGCCGGTTTGTATCGTATAGGTATGAATTACAGTTGGGTAGTGCTAAAACCGGCACTGAGATCGGCCGAGTTCGGACGACGACGCGCGAACATACTCCGCTACCTTGTCGCTTACCATGTTACAGTAGAGACTTTATCAAATCAAAACAAATGTGAAATGAGAACCAAGTTCAATATATGATACATGCATTGGTTGCTGACTACAATGACAAAACAAATGTGATTGAACGTTCTAGAGTGATAATTGGACGTTAATATCTAAATAACAAACTAATAGCTGAACTACTACACCGTTTCGATACATTCTTGGAGTGCATCCATAATAGTCTTGGCTTAATTTAAAATAAAAAAGAACTGTTTACAAAAATTAAAATTAAACTAAAACTAACCTACTTACAAATAAACCCCCCCAGCTCACCGTTGCTGCTCATTGTGCCCAGAAGGCTGGCAGATTGCCACGTTGGATCGTGAGGCTGATCTTTGCCCAAATAGCTGCCAGCCCGCTGGTCCCCGTAGCATCTATTAGGCGCGTGGATATCACCTTGGCGATATCGCGCGCGCCAGGTCCCACGACCCCAGTCTCAACACCAAACAGCGCAAAAACGTAGCCTTCCCCAAGAACTGCATATTTATTAAACTGTTTGAGGTCATCATCATCATCATCATCATCCCAGCCTATATACGTCCCACTGCTGGCACAGGCCTCCTCTCAGAACAAGAGGGCTTGGGCCATAGTTCCACGCGGGCCCAGTGCGGATTGGGAACTTCACACGCACCATTGAATTGCTCGCAGGTTTGTGCAGGTTTCCTCACGATGTTTTCCTTCACCGCAAAGCTCGTGGTAAATTTCAAATGTAATTCCGCACATGAATTTAGAAAAACTCAGAGGTGCGAGCCGGGGTTTGAACCCACGACCCTCTGTTTGAGAGGCGATAGGTCAAACCACTAGGCCACCACGGCTTCCCAACTGTTTGAGGTATGTGTATGAAATTTGAAGTCTATTTGAAGTGCATATGTAACTCGCAAGTCTCAATATAATGAGCCTTTGACATGTTTATGTGAAATAGGTTTTGAGTTATGAGCGGGTCAAAAGTGGCTCCAAATGGGTCGGGTAAAATTGCACACGTGCTTGCCCGACACGAGCTTGAACTTGGCATGACACGCTGCCGCGTGTCTAGATCATATCACTAAAGGATCATTTTTCGAGCATAGCAATCGCCTCATTTTCTTGATCACATTTTTATGTAGCCTGTTGAATTTGTATAGTACTAATAATAGTAGGCTGTACAATTTTATGACATTTTCGATTATTTTTAGACATCCTCTACTTCTCCTAGATAACCCGAAAACTGTAACAGTATCTTTTACCATCCATACTAATATTATAAATGCGAAAGTGTGTGTGTTTGTATTTTGTCCGTCTTTCACGTCGAAACGGTTCACCCGTGTGGTGTCGGGTTAGAATTACACCTCTCCATTTCTTCCGTGGATGTCGTAAGAGGCGACTGAGGATATAGGTTTAGGTATACCGTAGGCGACATGCTAGCAACCTGTCACTATTGTACCGTTTTTGTCAAACTTAAAACCTAAAATTGCTAAAAGTGGCTCCGAAGCGGTAACGTTTCGTGTGCTCTGCCTACCCCATTTGGGAATACAGGCGTGATGTTTGTGTGTGTGTGTTCACGTCGAAACGGAGCGACGGATTGACGTGATTTTTGGCATAGAGATAGTTTATGGGCCAGAGAGTGACATAGGCTAGGTACTTTTTAACCCGGTAAAAAGGAACAGTTTCCGAGTTAACCGAAAAGCTAGTCCGGAATAAACGCTTGAATAATGACCTAAACGTGTCAATATCTCATCAACTCACTCAATTATTACAGGGATTTTATCAGATCACTAAACAAATCTGACGAAATGGAAAAACAAGGGTTTCAAAGATTCAGATATTTGATCAAATGACTGATTTTATCTAGGTTAATGAAAAAATAGATTCGTCCTTTTAACACCCTACGTGATTGGATCATATCCATTAGAGATTTGTTTTTGGCCATTTTCCTGCGACATATAGGTACATAGGTAACCGGATAGGTGCATGATGATTTGATTTTTAAACTGATCTATAAAATTAAAATTACTGCACGCAATAATTACGAAGTTAATGAACCAAACAGTTTAATCATCATTTTATAGGTCTCAAAACCTGACTGCTGCTTGTAAATCAGATTAAATCGTATATTTGTCACGTTTATACATTATTCCTTAAAAAAAGCATTTAGGATTTGTTATGATATTATTCTACATAATACTGTGTAAGTATCTTCCTCAGTTCATATTTTATTTATTTATTTCAGACTTAGAAACATTAACTTAGAAACTTTGAAAAACTTTTGGACATTTTCATTGCAAAGTTCAATAGTTCAAAATCGTCTGAACCTAATAACTTAGCTAATCATCATCATCATCCCAGCAATATACATCCCACTGCTGGGCACAGGCCTCCTCTCACAACTTAGCTAATATATCTTTATTAATTTAGCGGTCGAATAAAAGGCCAAGAGCGTGTCGGGCAAGCCCAAGATAGGGTTCCGGGCCGTTACGAAAAAATCAAGCTATTACTTTAGTATTTGCTTATTACTTAATTACTTGATTTTTCTAAGAATTAACACAAAAATATATAGTTTAGTTCAGTTTAGTTTATTTATTCATTCAATACATCATTACATTATAATTTACATAAATGTCAGTTATAAGAATTTGTATTGAAATCGTCATTGGTAATAAAAAGATTAGTAATCATTATAAAAAATAAAATTCTAAGCATGTCATTATGTGAATGAAGACAATTAACATTATGCTGAGTGGGTCCCAATTTATACTATTCGATGTTTTTTTTTAAATTATTATTTAAATCTCTCTCTCTCTCTCTCTCTCTCTCTCTCTGGCCCATAAACTATCTCTATGCCAAAAATCACGTCGATCGGTCGCTCCGTTTCGACGTGAAAGACGGACAAACATACAAAACACACACTTTCACATTTATAACATTAGTATGGATTAGTGGCAGGAGTCGTCAGTAACTCTAAAGAAGCTGAGGTCGTCAAGCCAGCGCTGCCCGCTACTTGTGCCCTTAGATCCTGCGGCACAGCAAATCAAGGATCCTCAGGTACATCAGGACTTTCGACAGTCACCATCCCCTAATTTTAGTTTAATTTTGTCTCTAGACAGATTTTGCTCTTGAAGTCTCTTTTAGAACCTTATCACGCTTATCACAATAAAATTAGTAAGTAAGCTAGTAAGAAATCAAGATAAATACGAACTTTTCCAAGCAAATACGACTACTAAACATTATTAACTAGATGTTTATCTACCATTTTTCGTAAAAAAGTACTTATTACCTATTAAAAATAACTAAATATTTTTAACTATTTTTTTTTAAGGTGGGAATGTAGGAGCTCCAAAAATCGTCAAAAATCAACGAGTAATTGAAACCAGTATCGGTAACTTGCTAATTTTCAGTTGCAAGTAAGTATAATGGCAATTTTTTTTATTCGAGACACAAACAATAAGTAAAACAACACAATAACAAAAAATAAAAAGGGTAAAATAGAAAATATACTTCGTATGAACTATGTTGTGTGCCCGAAATGGTCCCCGGCCGCCTCAGCATAAATCCTATTAAACTAGCTTTCGATCAAAGAAAACCGTGTAAAAGGATACAACATCCCTCTTTCTGCGCCGGGGGTTACAAAATTGGTAAAATAATCAATCTTTACAGTAATTCCTATTTGACAACCAGTTACGTACCGATAGTCGACTAATAATTTTTACACCCCAAAGTCAATAGTAAAATATGGAATCTTCTTTTATTATTTGTTTAAGATTCTTGATCTAAGCCATATGTATTAAATGAGCTACAAATGAGTGACATTTTCATATCCATTTATTATTTAGTTTCAAATATCAAAATGAAAGATGGACGGCTGTACATACGATGTGTATACTAAACCTAATGAGGGCTATCGCGTATGAATTCGCCGCTAGAGGCGCTAGTGTAGCGTGAGGTCGGGTTTATTTATAATTAGAATAATTTTGTGAATATTTTGCATTATGTACTTGAAATTAATTATGGCAATCATGCGTTACGGGGCAATGAATGTCTGTGTTTTGAGACAGTTTTGTCTTTCGGAAACTTTTGTCCTCCCTTTTCTCCGAACAAAACGGGACTACGCAACAAGGTGGTTGCTCGATATTTTTATGATACGGTTTTAAGTTGTATTAAATATGATTCTAATCTAAACTTTGTTTTCACGCCCGTATAACAGACTTGGAAAGCCTCACTTAAAAACCTCACGCAATAGTGGCGCCATCTAGAAAGACAAAAAACGATAGCCCTCATTGAGAGAGCGCGGTAATACGAATAGGTAACTATTGTTTGTCAAACCGAGTTGTTGAGGAATTTTCTGTGTATCTTGAAAAATACGATATCAGCGCCTTGAATTATCAATTAGGCACCCCTTTTACCCACCACCCATGCCACTATGCCACCAACATGTCCCCCTGGTGGGTATACGGGTATTTTTTTTCACCCGTTGTCCTACCGTGACCTAACATGAATTATGACGTCAAATGATTAGACAATCAAATAAAGTCCATACTAAATTTAATTAAATCTAGAATGAAATAGAATTTAACAGTTTTCACAGAGTAAACCTGTTTTTTTCTTCTCAGTTTTTAAGGCAGTCGGGTTTTTCGTTTTTTTTACTGATGATGGAACGAGATTGACAGATGCCTGGCTGGCTGCGGTTTCAAGGTCAATGCAGGCTGCTTCCAACCGAAGCAACTGGAGATCTATGCGGAAGGCTTATGTCCAACAGTGGACGTCCTACGGCTAATATGGAACAGTCACAAATATCGTAAACCACCGATCGAAAATGATCTCAATTTCAAATACGAATTATGACTGTCATTTTTTACAGACTACGCAATGATTCACCAGCCGCAAAAATAAAATGGAAATTCAAAAGCATACAGTCAAAGAAATATGTAGACATTAAACCGCCTGCTGTAGAAGATCCTTTTGTTATTAATAAAGTTATCATAGCGTCAGTTTCGAAAAAGGACGTTGGATCTTACAAGTGTATCGCTACAAACGAAGCAGGACAAGATGAACATATTTTTGAAGTCAAAATTAAAGGTAATTTGTTTTTTTCCTACTTAAGTAAAATGAGACTTTAAAGTAGCGCAGATAACGTGGCAATTTCATAGAAACGTACAAAATACGCGGACATTACGACCTTCAGAAGTTCTATAACTTATTCAATCTTAGTAACAACACGCGTCTGCGAGGCCATCAATTTAAAGTATCTACTGAACGATCTCACAACAATCGTCACAGAAAATTCTTTATGTAACAGAGTGGGTCAAGACATTGATAAACTACCAGAACATGTAGTCTCAGCACTGAATGTGAACCAATTTAAGAACCAGCTAGACCAACACTAGCAGTACAAATAATACTTGCCCAAAGAACAGCTAGATACAGGCACCTATCAGTTACCTCCAACTGCCTCCCTGATAATTTAAATAATAATAAAACTGACCAGCAATTGACCTCTATCTCGCCATGAAAAGTGCAGATGCCAAAGGTCTCACCAGTTCAGTTAAAGCCTATTCGCTTGGCTTTAGCCCTATGTTGTATTATCCGGAAATACAGACGGAAGTGAAGTTTATTACCTTAGCTGTTCGCATTATACAGTGTGTTACCGGGAGGTTGAAGTAACGCATTCCTGTAACGTAACCATTACATTAATTTAATTCACTAACTAAAATTTAATAAAAATTCAAATTTATAATTGACATTAATTACCATGCACATTATATATATTGTATTTTTATTTAAACACTGACATTAGGTACTATGCACATGATGTAATTTAATTTAATTTGTAATGTACTTATGTAGAACTTTTGCATGTCGTTCACCGACTGAATACTGTACTGCTGTACCTTAACACCCTGTACTATGTTTATAAGTATTCTAGCAAATAAAATAATTCTATTCTATTCTATTCAAACTTTGTTAACTTTCTAACAAAATTATAATTGCCAGCAAAGTAAATTGACAAGTAAATGTAAATGACAGCCGACGATACTTTGATTATTACTAAGTAAGTCTAATCGAAAGTCAAGTCTTGTCAATTTACTTACGTACATTGCTGGCAATTATTTTTGTTAGAAAGTTAACAAAGTGAGAATTTTAGTTTATTCATTAAATTATGTCATAGTTAAGTTACAGAAATACGTTACTTTATCCTCCCTTAAGAAAAGCCTGGCAGCCGGTAACACACTGTAAAAGATGAAGCAACCGCTTCGCGCGGGCCAATGGATCATTAACTATAGTAGTGCCACGAGAGTTGAAGTGAATGATTGCACACAGCTACATTAAGAACTGGTTGTATAAAAGGAGAATGAATGAAAGGAATGAGAGAATGTCAAAATCCCGCTGTCATTATATTACATGAATGAATATGTGTGACCTCAACACTGGTGGCACTACCTATACTGGAATGCAGATTGAGTGACAATGCAAGTATAGTCAACAAAAGTACATAAAACTTATTAAAATGTATTTAAAAAAAACTAATATTGTTTTAAGCTGACACTATAGCAGCAATATGAAATGAAATTGTAGAATAATTTTTTGACGAATGAATCGTTTATTCGCAGAATATAATATGGCATAACATAAATAAAGTAAAATTATTACTAAAAGTAAAAGAAAAGCACCTAACTCATAATTAAATAAACTACAACTATACTTCACTAAAACTTGAACTTAACTAAAGCCTCAAGCAGAGAGTCGTGGGTTCAAACCCCGGCTCGCACCTCTGAGTTTTTCGAAATTCATATGCGGAATTACATTTTAAATTTACCACGAGCTTTGCGGTGAAGGAAAACATCGTGAGGAAACCTGCACAACCTGCGAAGCAATTCAATGGTGTGCGTGAAGTTCCCAATCCGCACTGGGCCCGCGTGGGAACTATGGCCCAAGCCCTCTTGTTCTGAGAGGAGGCTTGTGCCCAGCAGTGGGACGTATATAGGCTGGGATGAACCTATACTTCGTTTTTTTTAGCATTAGAAAAAGGGTAAACAATGTTGACGAATATTTTTATTGAAAAACGTTTTATAAAAAACAGTAACTATTACTTATGATACCAAAAGAATGTAAATGATCATAATATCCTTGCTAATTGTTACATATTTGCTGTGATTTATTTTTCAAAAGTGTTTTTCAATAAAAAGACACGTCAAGATCGCTTACCTTCTTTTTAATGCTAAAAAAACGAAGTATAGAAAAAAAATGATCCCCTCGCAGCATGGACCCAAATATGCTGGCAACATACCGGGTGTGCCCTGAAATACGAGCAAAAAATTAAAACAAAACAACATGAGACCAGCGACCTCGCTGAGTCTCATGTCCATTTTGCCTCACTTCATAATGTTATCTGTCTTGTATTGTATTTTATGTTTGTGATGGTGAATAAAAATTTCTATTATTATTATTATTATTATTTATAATTAGTTCAGCGCCTTTAAAAATAATGGAGTCTTTTATTTTCCTTTTTACTTAAAAATTAAATACTGCTATCAATGTACGCCATCCTTGAACACAACTGACGTCGCCTGTCACGCTACAAACATCAAGCATTTTGCTTTACATTTCTTCCTCGAATAAACTTAAAAATGTAATGACAATTAAAAAACTAATTATTTTTAAAAGTCGCTGAACTAATGTTGATCATTTTGAGTTATATGGTCTATGTTTTAATTATTTGCTCACATTACAGGCCACACCCGGTATGTATACCTAGTACGTAAAGATATTTGACATTTGTAATTTAATAACAATAATTATTATGATTTTAGCTCCTGCCACTGAACCACCTCAAATAGACAAGACGTTTCGCATGTTTCGGGCTACAGCAAAATATCCCTTTGCGCTGAATTGCAAGTACGTAACCAACAGCGAAGTTACGGTCTAAAGAAACCCTTGTTCTTCTTACGTAACCATCTTACATAACCATCACTGGTAGGGGGATCAAAATTAATTTCGTTGCCTTGTCACAACTCTGTCACGAAATGAGGGCTAAATTACGTTCCGTGGACAGAATCTTGGGATTGTGAAGCTCAATCCAGTGGTTTGGTCCTGACTCCAACAAATGCACGGCTATGGCTGACTTATTTACCTGGCGATTTTTAACAGCTGCAATATGCCGCGTGTGTGTGCGTATGAAAAAAAAATGAAAAAATATTTATTGTTGTATGTGTAATAAGTCTTGACATTCCTGTTCCTGAAGTTCCTCTTACAGTCTAAGCATGATACGATGTAATGGATAGAGACCTTTAACATGCTAACAAAAAAACATTAAGGGGCTGTTTCACCATCCATTGATTAGTGTTAACTGACGGTTAAATATGATGCCGTCTCCGTCTTTTCGAACAAAACAAATAGAGACGGCATCACATTTAACCGTCAGTTAACACTAATCAATGGATGGTGAAACAGCCCCTAAATCTCTTTTTACAGAATTGTTGGCGGTCATCCAGCGACACAAATAACATGGCAATACAGAAAAAGACAGAACGCACAGTATAAAAAGTTAAAACAAAAAGGAGAAGTTTTAATGTTTAAATCAGCACAAATATCTGACACCGGCTATTACAGATGCGTAGCTGTAAACGAGGCTGGGACCGATTCACACGTCATGAGATTGTATGTAAAAGGTACAAAAAATCTTTTAACAAAAAATGGTACCGACTTCAAAAACCTTGATAATAATTTTCTACTGGTTTGAAGTCAGTGCCTCAGCACGAGCCAGCAGGGGTGGAGCTATAGTCGTCTACCTCACCTACATACTTAATATTGGGCTTCAATCACTCCTGCTGGCTCGTGCTGAGGCACCGACTTCAAACTAGTAGAAAAACAATTACGCTCAAACACAGCATAGTTATATCATTTTAAAACGGAGTACCGGTACCTACGGTGTTCTTTATCCAGGTCGCGTTTACCAAATGATACTTTCTGAATGTAAATACTTGATTTAATGTTAAAAATGCCCAACCCGCTGTAGGTGTGCTTTAAAAATTCAAGGGTTGCCCTCGATTTCTCTAAGATCCCATCATCAGATCCTGATTTGGTGTCAAAAGAACCACCTCGGAAGTATGTCCCTTAGAATTAAAAAAGAATTTTGAAAACCGCCCTAAATTGGCGGAGTGATCGAGTAACAAAAATACAAAAAAAAACATACACTCGAATTGAAAACCTCCTTTTTTGAAGTCGGTTAAAAATGAGCTAAGCTGTGCGAGGATGTGGAACGTTGTGATTGTTAGCGCCAGGCAGCTGAGCGGTGACAGAATGACGTGTAGGTAGTGGGCTCTTTCCAAGTAAGCGAGCCGAGCCGCTCGCGCTACTGGCTGCTAGGTACTAGTCATATTCCTCGCAACACATTCCACGCAACACATTCCTCCCAATACATTCTTCACAACACATTTCTCGCAACACATTCCTCGCAACACATTCCTCGCAATTGAAAAATACAAACTGAAATACAGATGCACAGAAAAAACAGAAAAATAAGACCATCACTGGGAATCGAACCCAGGTCCTCGGTAATCCGTACCGCGTGCTATACCGCTACACCACTGATGGTCAACGGTACCGACACGAATTTCCCTATGCACCTCATATCTCAGCTTGTGTTTCTTACTTAGTCACTTAAGCAGCGACGCTAGCGACATCTATGCCGTAGCCCTCGAACTTTTTCGGCATTCCATTTGGAACTAACCGCTCACCCGGACAAGAGATATCGTTTCTAAGCAATCAAATTAAGATTGGTTTTTTGGAATCTTTTTGTATTTTTTATTTCAATTCCAAATTTTTACTTTTACGGTCATCCGTAAAACCAAAATTGAAAATACAAACTGAAATACAGATGCACAGAAAAAAACAGAAAAATAAGACCATCACTGGGAATCGAACCCAGGTCCTCGGTAATCCGTACCGCGTGCTATACCGCTACACCACTGATGGTCAACGGTACGACACGAATTTCCCTATGCACCTCATATCTCAGCTTGTGTTTCTTACTTAGTCACTTAAGCAGCGACGCTAGCGACATCTATGCCGTAGCCCTCAAACTTTTTCGGCATTCCATTGGAACTAACCGCTCACCCGGACAAGAGATATCGTTTCTAAGCAATCAAATTAAGATTGGTTTTTTGGAATCTTTTGTATTTTTTATTTCAATTCCAAATTTTTACTTTTACGGTCATCCCGTAAACCGAAATTGAAAATACAAACTGAAATACAGATGCACAGAAAAAACAGAAAAATAAGACCATCACTGGGAATCGAACCCAGGTCCTCGGTAATCCGTACCGCGTGCTATACCGCTACACCACTGATGGTCAACGGTACCGACACGAATTTCCCTATGCACCTCATATCTCAGCTTGTGTTTCTTACTTAGTCACTTAAGCAGCGACGCTAGCGACATCTATGCCGTAGCCCTCAAACTATTTCGGCATTCCATTGGAACTAACCGCTCACCCGGACAAGAGATATCGTTTCTAAGCAATCAAATTAAGATTGGTTTTTTGGAATCTTTTTGTATTATTTATTTCAATTCCAAATTTTTACTTTTACGGTCATCCCGTAAAACCGAATTGAAAATACAAACTGAAATACAGATGCACAGAAAAAACAGAAAAATAAGACCATCACTGGGAATCGAACCCAGGTCCTCGGTAATCCGTACCGCGGTCCGCAGTTTGTATTTTCAATTTCGGTTTTACGGGATGACCGTAAAAGTAAAAATTTGGAATTGAAATAAATAATACAAAAAGATTCCAAAAACCAATCTTACATTCCTCGCACGCAACACATTCTTCGCAACACATTCCTCGCAGCAAATTTCTTGCAACACATTCCACGCAACAAATTCCTCGCGATACATTCCACGCAACACATTCCTCGCAACACTCCTCGCAACACTCCTCGCAACACATTCCTCGCAACACATTCCTCGCAACACATTCCTCGCAACACTCCTCGTTACACTTCTTGCAACACACTCCTCGCAACACTCTCGCAACACACCTCGCAACACTCCTCGCAACACTCCTCGCAACACTCCTCGCAACACTCCTCGCAACACTCCTCGCAACACTCCTCGCAACACGTTCCTCGCAACACGTTCCTCGCAACACTCCTCGCAACACTCCTCGCAACACGTTCCTCGCAACATTCCTCGCAACACTCCTCGCAACACATTCCTCGCAACACGTTCCTCGCAACACTCCTCGCAACACTCCTCGCAACACTCCTCGGAACACTCCTCTCAACACTCCTCGCAACACTCCTCGCAACACTCCTCGCAACACTCCTCGCAACACACTCCTCGCAACACACTCCTCGCAACACTCCTCGCAACACTCCTCGCAACACACCTCGCAACACTCCTCGCAACACTCCTCGCAACACTCCTGGAAACACTCTTCGCAACACTCCTCGCAACACACTCCTCGCAACACTCCTCGCAACACACTCCTCGCAACACACCTCGCAACACTCCTCGCAACACTCCTCGCAACACACCTCGCAACACACCTCGCAACACTCCTCGCAACACTCCTGGAAACACTCTTCGCAACACTCCTCGCAACACACTCCTCGCAACACTCCTCGCAACACTCCTCGCAACACTCCTCGCAACACACTCCTCGCAACACTCCTCGCAACACACTCCTCGCAACACACCTCGCAACACTCCTCGCAACACTCCTCGCAACACTCCTCGCAACACTCCTGGAAACACTCTTCGCAACACGTTCCTCGCAACACATTCCTCGCAACACTCCTCGCAACACGTTCCTCGCAACACTCCTCGCAACACTCCTCGCAACACTCCTCGCAACACTCTTTGCAACACATTCCTCGCACACACATCTGGTGAAAACGCGGCCTTAACCTAGGCTGGCGACCCAATGTGTAAATAGGCGTTTACCTTTACTTGTCCGAATTTCATTTGCCATACCAACGTTTGCCATAAAATATATATAACCGTGCTGTTTTCAGGATTTTTTTAAAATGTAATCATATAGAATGCAGTGGTTAGGTCAGGTTAGTTTAATATCAATGGCAAATGAAAATTCTAGAAAACCATACATTCGATAGAGAACCCTAAATGGGTCATAAACAGTAAGACAGCCTAGACCTTTAGTTTCTTTAATTACAGTATACCTACTATAAATGGTAACAAATCATGGTCTAAAAAAATGGTAACAAGTAACTTTTCGCTGAATTTTGATGAATATTTCAGAAACATTTAAACGATCAAGAATTGAAGGCACGGGAGACGAATTAATTCAAAAATCTAGTGAGTATTACATGAGTATTATTGAAATAACAATTTAATCAAAATAATAGTGTCGTTTTGTCAGGACAGTTTTCTGTAAAAATGGCCGATTATTCTGATACAGTTTTTTAGCTATCCGGTATAAATACAGTATCTCTAAAAAATAATTGGAAAAGACTTAAAAACTAGCGCTCGAATACTAACTAGCGCCCAGGTAATTATTAAATTTTTTTTTTTTTTTATTCGACTGGATGGCAAACGAGCAAGTGGGTCTCCTGATGGTAAAAAAAATGGACTAAAATGGATGGATTAAAATGTAAAAAATCTTCAGCTTCCAAATTTAGCACATTCAAGGATTAAATATTTATCTATCTTTATAATACAAACTAGATTAATGTATTTTAAACATGAAACTACCGTGAGACTCACTCATATTAAATGATATTGTAACGGATAACTCACGCCTTAAATCGAGTTTAGCTCGACATATTTCGGGCTATTTCGTAGCCCTTCTTCACCGGAGCACGCGACTCGGCTGCCGCACTACGCGCCACCAATCTGCTCGCGCGAAACATGTCGAGCTAAACTCGATTTAAGACGTGAGTTGTCCGTTATTGTAACTTAACCATTTAATATAATGTATTTTTATACAGAAATGTAAATGTTTAGATAGTTTAATGGGGGAATTTCAATATTTAAGACACCAATTGATGTTGTTTTGTTTACATTTAATTAATTACCAGATAATTTATTCTATCAAAACCTTGATTCCAGAGCTCCGCCCGCCAATGAAAAGAAATAAGCAACGAAAACCGAGAAAAGGATGGAGTTCCACTGACAGCGAAAGTGACAGTGACAGTTCCAGCGATAGCAACAGTACGTACAGACCGATTCACAAGAACTGGCACGAATGGATTGAACGAAAGTAATGTCACTTAGACATTTTTGTTGGAAAATGACAGATTCATGACATTTTCATATTTGTGTGAAGTGTTTTCTTAGGTACACAGATACTTTCATTCACTCATTCAATCCATTCGTGCCAGCTCTTGTGAGTCGACCTATACTGGCGACTATAGCGAACGTAGGGTATTTTCCTACGAATAATTTTAAGTCAGACAGCGTAACTCAGAACAATTACACACAAAAAGTGGTCATACTTTAAGCCAAAACGACTTGTGAATCAAATACAAATTAAAAATAATGGAGTCTTATTTTTTTTTGACTAACATAGATTCTTTTTAAACTGAACAACATTATTTCAGCGACTTTTAAAAATAATTAGTTTTTTAATTTTTATTATACTTTTAAGTTTACTCGAAGAAGCAATGTAGGTGATTTAATTTTAACTTTGTAATTGGACATGTATTGCTATCTGGCATTAAAGAAAGTAATAATGGAGTCTTTAGATTTCCCCTTTTTTAAACAAATTAAATACTTACTTTTATTTATCAATATACGCCATCCTAGAACCCAGCTGACATCAAACATTTTGCTTTGCTTTATATTGCTTCTTCGAATAAACTTTACAGTGTAATAAATAGTAGTTTATGCAACTGTTAAGTAATAAGGGTCCTTAAAACACGAGTGCGGTTTTATGAAACGAGGCGTCGCCGAGTTTCATAAAAGGATCACACGAGTGTTTTAAGGCCTAATTACGTACAGTTGCATGCATTACTTTATCTACATCGATATATTGAATACCATGCGTTCAAGAACCATTGAGAATGACCTGCATTGCAACCAGAACTATGTCTGCCCCACGAGCTCCTGCGCCTGAAGATGATGCCCCGCCACCGCTCCGGTGCGGTAATGTTCATTACGATATCGTTTTCAGTGCCCTTAGTGTAACTTTTTGGTTACAAAATACGTCTCGATCGCGTTCGCGTTAAAATCTTAATTTGTATGGAAACACGAACAGCGCCTCTAGCGGAACGTTTGCGATGTTCGTGTTTCCATACAAATTGAGATTTTACGCGAACGCGATCGAGACGTATTTTGTAACCTAAAACTTACACTAGGGGCACAGTATCGTAATGTTTATTACGATATCGATTTCGGCGTCGTAATGAACACGATACTGCCGTGTTTATAATATGATCCAATGTCGTAATGCTGGTCATTATCTATGGCTTTTGAACGCATAATGGAGGATTTACTATATGGGTGTAGATAAATTAATAAAATTAATTATTTTTATAAGTCGCTGAACTAATGTTCTTTGTTTTGATGAGTACGAACTATATTTTAATTACCTATTTGCTCGTATGCCACGTTTGCCACACCCGGTACATATTCTTTTATTGCATTATATTTTTATTTTGTGACCACGCGCCTTTTTAGGGTTCCATAGTCAACTAGGAACCCTTATAGTTTCACCATGTCTAACCGCCTGTCTGTCTGTCTGTCCGTCCGCGGGTAAGCTTATAGACTGTTCGTACGGCGAAGCTGTAATTTGGCATGAATATACATATTAGTCACGCCGACAAAGTGGTAAAATAAAAAAAACGAAAAGAAAAATATTAGGTTACCTCCCAAGGACTTAAAGTGGGAGTGATTTTTTTCTCAACTAATCCTATAGTGTGGGTTATCGTTGGATAGGTCTTTTAACATTGGGGGGTTGCCAAGACGATTTTTCGATTCAGTGATCTGTTTGCGAAATATTCAACTTTAAATTACAAATTTTCATTAAAATCGAACATCCCCCCGGCTAAAATCTAAACTGTTGGGTGGAAAAAAAAATATAAGGATGGTAGTAAGTATATCAAATTTATAAGTAAAATTATAACGGCTATGATTGCTTGAGAATTATTAGTAGTTTAAGAGTAAATAATTGCCCTTTAAGGCGGGCAACGCTCCCGCAGTCGTTATAATGCTGTAGGTGTCCATCGACGGCGGT
>NC_133501.1:9686502-9789386 GCF_025370935.1 Choristoneura fumiferana | reverse complement strand
GTATTTTGGGATGTTTGTAACGAATAAACTCAAAAAATACTGGACCGATTTCGAAAAATCTTTCGCCATTAGAATGCGACATTATCGCTGAGTAACATAGGCTATTACTACTAAGAAAAAGGAAAGCCTAAAACTTGAATAGTGTAGCCCAAGCGTAAAAAAAATGCCATATGACTTTATCGTATGCGCTATATACGGAAACTAATTGATATAGAATTGTGGGATTCGTATAGAATAGAAATTTGTGACGCAGCGATTGTCACAGATTTCTATTCTATTCTACTTATACTCGTACGGAAACTGTTGATGATATCACAAAAATATTCTTATCTTTACGGTGAAGGAAAACATCATGAGGAAACCTGCACAAACCTGCGGAGCAATTCAATGGTGTGTTTGAGGTTCCCTAATCCGCACTGGGCCCGCGTAGAACAACGGCCCAAGCCCTCTCATTATGAGAGGAGGCCTAGGACCAGCAGTAGGCCAGGATGATGATGGTGATGGGGTGTTCCTTTAATCTTTATAAATTCTTGTATTTGCGCAGCGCTTAGCACACACATAAATCATCTCCAAGGTCAGTCACGACCCATAATTGCACCGCACCGTGTTACATCTAAGTATTGTTGATATTTTCCTTGTTTTCCTTGTGGTTACACAGAACTGATAGTTTTTAAGGTTTTGTTGTCAGGCTGCCATTAAGGTACGCGTCCGTATGCTCAACACGCCAATGCCTAATAGACGACACCCTGCTGTCATCTATTGCTAGTGACATGAGTTTAAAGTGTTAAGCAGTCGTACGTTTAACGATTTTTTGTGTAAAGTATCATTAGTTATGTTCGAATCGGTAGCCCAACATCCTGGGGTGGGCACAGACCACACTGAGGTGGGCACGGCTCACTAATCCCCCCCCCCCTATGTGAAAGGCTGTAATACGAGCAATTAAAACATAGATCGTCCTCGTCAAACTGAACAACATTAGTTCAGCTACTTTTAATAATAATGGAATCTTTGAATTTTCCTTTTTTCATACAAATTAAATACTGCTATCAATGTACGCCATCCTAGAGACGTCGTCTGTCATGGTACAAACTACAGACATCAAGCATTTTGCTTTACATGGCTTCTTTGAATAAACTTAAAAGTGTAATACAAAATAAAAAACTAATTATTTTTAAAAGTTGCTGAACTAATGTTGTTCAGTTTGAGGAGTATGATCTATGTATTAGGTATTAGGCATTAGCGGGCTGTTTTCCGCAACTCGACGTCTAAGTGCGCCTATTTTGCGTGATTAGGCTGTAGGCACTATTCATGCCAGCCTAGCTCCTGGAGGAAGCCTAGCTGACGCTTCACGTTGCCGGCTACTTCCTGCAGTGACCCCGGTGATCCGAGGTGTAGTGCCATATAGTTCGCCACACCAGAGCATTCCAGAAGTATGTGAGTGGCTGTCTCTTCTGCCTCCATGCATGCACTGCTCAGGGGGCTGTCTGTAACACCTAGATTATGTAAGTGCTTGTTTAGCAAGGCGTGTCCGCGAAGCTTGCGGGACAATCCGGGGTTGATCGTCGGGAGGGCTTCTCTGGTTTGCCTGCATGTATCTAGCTTTGGATCTATGTATTAACTATTTGCTTATATTACAGGCCACACCCGGTATATGCCTATGATAACATATTGTTGTATTATTGTTGCAGTTTTGAGCGACCGCTTCAGTGGCGATAACCTGGCTGACTCCCGAGTCAAGAGACAAAGTGATGGGTTGGTCTTCAACGAGGAAGCAAACTGGCAGCAGCGTAAGGGCAACGACATTGATTTCATCATCATCATCATCATCGTCATCGTTCTCTATAGCTGCTGGTTGCCCTTCTTGATAGAACTAAAAACGATTACTCTTTTCATCCGCGACCTTACAATGGTTACGAAGATCTAGACATCTGTGTCTAACATCTGGTAGCATGGTGAACGGTTTTTTTTTGTTATTTAATTTTAACAATTACACAGTGTATACATGAACACATTTTTTCGCCAAACTGCATGACAGTTTGTTGGCGAAATGAAAACTCAAAACACTTCCATATCTAAATACTGTGCAAAACTTAACTATATAACTAACCTATTAGAAAAGTATCCTAATTTACATTTATATATGTATTACGAGTTTTATAAAAAAATAATGAGATATAGGTGGGTACTTATTCAACTTGACTGATACTATGCGATAGTGGGTACATTTATGGGTTATATCTATAATTACTTATTACATAGACATATTATCAGATAGATATTCTTATACCCCCTTATTCATAAACGACAATCAAACCTATTTTAGTTAAAATGCCGCTAAAATTCGTTTGTCCTTATCTGTCACTTCGACATTTGTATTTGTTAGAAAGGGACAAAGCATTTGTTAGTTAACATAGGCTTGTTAAGTTTTATGAATAAGGGGGATAGTGGTTAGAGAACCTGACTACGAAGCTCGCGCAGTTTCGTCGGGCAGTCGCGCGAGCAGAGCGGTGGCGCGTAGTGTGCGTGTTGCGGCAGCCGCCGAGTCGCGTGCTCCTGAGAAGGGCTTCGAAATAGCCCGAAACATGTCGAGCTAAACTCGGTTTAAGACGTGAGCTATCCGTTACAATATCATTTAATATGAGCGAGTCTCACGGTAGTTTCATGTTCAAAATTACAAAATACGTCTCGATCGCTTTCGCGTTAAAATCTCAACTTGTATGGAAACACGAACATCGCAAACGTTCCGCTAGAGGCGCTGTTCGTGTTTCCATACAAATTGAGATTTTAACGCGAACGCGATCGAGACGTATTTTGTAACCGAAAACTTATTGGTACAGGATGTTTTTCTTCTACGGAAAGCAACTTTTAATACATGATATATCTTCAAAGGTTATCGGCTCACATAATAGTTGACAGTCATGATGTAATGTTTGTAATATGGGTACATAATGTTTTGTTTGTCATAACATAATACTTTTTTCTCCGAATCCATAAAGGTGTATACCTACTATGACCGTATTACCAACGTGTCATGCAAAAATATAATGATAAGCTTATTTACTATTCAACCGGCTAGACGACTAAAAAACCGGCCAAGACCGTGTCTGACACGCCCAAAATAGAGTTCCGTAGCCATTACGAAAAAGTTAAGTAATATTTTTCTAAGGATTTCGTATTTTATACGGAATCTTCCAAGTTTAGGTATACTTTATACCTTAGGCTGCTATTTACTCTTAAACTACTAATAATTCTCAAGCTAACTTAGCCGTTATAGATTTCCTTAAAGTTTGATATACTTACTACCATCCTGAATTTTTTCAATCTTTTCCACCCACCGGTTTAGATTTTAGAGGGGGGGAACGCTCGATTTTAATGAAAATTTGCACTTTAAAGTTGAATATTTCGCAAAAAAACAATGAATCGAAAAATCGTCTTAGCAAACCTATAATGGTTTTAAAATACCTATCTAACGATATCCTACACTGTAGGGTAGGATGAGAAAAAAAACCACCCACACTTTTACGGGACACGTCTATGGGAGGTACCCTAAAAAATTTTTTTAGTTTTTTATTGTACTATTTTGTCGGCATAGTTTACATATATATCCGTGCAAAATTACAGCTTTCTATCATTGACAGTCCCTGAGCAAAGCCGCGGACGGATGGACAGACAGACAGACAGACATGGCGAAACTATAAGGGTTCCGTTTTTGCCATTTTGGCTCCGGAACCCTAAAAATACTTTTTAGTCCGTCAGTTAGATAATTAAAAAATATTGTACACGTATTTTTTCTTTTGTTTGACTAACAAAAAATTACAAGGATACAGTGCTTAGAAGCTTCGAGTAAAGTCACTTTATGGTACGATTTTTCCTAATACCTAATAGTGACGTCACAAGCCCCCACTCCGGAAGTTTGATGATCTATACCTTTGTCGATTTTTAATAATTTGATGAACCCAAAAATACGTGTCCCATATTTTTCCATAATCTAACTGACGGACTAAATAGAATGATATATTTTTAACCCTGTCGTCATCCCTATTCAAGAGTATTTAAATGACAGTCATAAATTTAGATTAGAATATAGATTACTGTTATAAATGCAAGTGACACACACAACTTTAAAATATTTTGCATGTCTTTCTGACAAAACATGTCGCACTATTGTACCATGTTTGAGCAAATAAATGACTGATTACTGAAAAGTATTGCGAAACTGAAGTGGCAGGGGGCGGGGCACATTGCTCGCAGGACTAATGGCCGATGGGGTCAGAAGGTTCTCGAATGGCGTCCGCGGACCGGGAGACGAGCTGTCGGTAGGCCTCCAACAAGATGGAGTGACCTGGTTAAGATCGCGGGATCGCGGTGGATGCGGAAAGCACAAAACCGGTCTGAATGGAGAGCCTTGGGGGAGGCCTATGTCCAGCAGTGGACGTCTTTTGGCTGACATAATGATGATGATGATGAGACTATGCCCAGTCTTATGAGAATAAGTAGGTCCTCTACTTTTTCCCAACTCACGATTACCAACTGTTTCATTTCCCAGCTCAAGATTTTTTATGAAACCATTTTTTTTCGCCACTCCTAAAACAAACGTAACCTAACCTACTGTGTTCTATGAAAGCATTAGAAAATACAGTGAGAAAAAATTTTGGTTTCGGAGAAAATTGAGTTAGGGATAGGGAATGAAACTGTTGGCAAAGGAAACTTGGCAAAGAATAATTCTGCGAAAAGGCAAAAGTGGCAAAACCCGATGCGTTTGACATTCCGTTTGACACTCCGTTTGCCTTGGCGTATCTAGGATTATTTTTAAGGGGGGCCTTGCCTGGATTTTTACCCGACTGCCCGAAGGAGGGTTATTGTGTGAAGATATCAGGAGGTATTATGGAATTTTCAATGGATAGCCCAAAATCCTAGGGTGGGCACTAGACAATATTGGGGTGGGCACGGCCCAAACCCCTCTATATACGCCTATGTCCGTTTGACACGTTTCTACTACGGTCATGGCATGACACGGTGTAATGTGCAGACCTTTGATTTTTTTTTGCAAAATTTACGGTTTCAGAAAAAAAAATATGACAAAGAATACATTATGTTATGACTTTTAAAAACTGCAACTGTATGTACACGCTACCGTCTTTGAATTGAATAGACCTTTTACCTCTGGTCTAAGGAATTTTATCCTTTTCATTCTCTACCTGCTCACTAAACTTCTACTTCTATTTCTTCTTCAGTTTCATTTCTAGAATCTTCTCTGCCATCTTCGCAAAACAGCGGGAGTTCACCGCCTTCTGCTAATAGGCCAAGTAATTGTTATTTTATTTCTATTTATGTTAAATTCTCATCAACATATAGGTAAAGTATTTAGAGTTTATTCTATTATGCACTTCTCTTATTATATAATTAGCATGTGTGGCTTGACTGTAAGTGTTAATTATGAGATTAAATAAAGTTACATTATGCAAGGTAAAGTTAAATAAAAGTTTATAAAAGAGTTTAGACATTTTTTTTTTTATTCGTGTCTAAATTCCTGTCCAGCGGTGGTGTAGGGGTTATAGCACGCAGCACGGATTGCTGAGGACCTGGGTTCGATTCCCAGCGCTGGTCTCTTTTTCTGGTTTTTCTGTGCATCCATGTCTCAGTTTGTATTTTCAATATAATTTTAAACTGATCATATTTTGCAGGACCGTTTTCTCAAACTAGAACAACGACAACTAGAAGACCCAACACAGGTAAGTTGCTTTAGACACTTAATATCAGACCGGATGGCCTAGTGGTTAGAGAGCTTGACTATAAAGCTTGAGTTTCTGGGTTCGATTTCCGGCCGGGGATAAATACGAATGTTTGTTCTCGGGTCTTGGGTGTTTAAAATGTATTTAAGTATATTTATCTATACAAGTATGTTTTTTTTAATCGACTGGTTGGCAAACGAGCAAGTGGGTCTCCTGATGGTAAGAGATCACCACCGCCCATAAACATCTGCAATACCTGGTATTGCAGATGCGTTGCCAACCTAGAGGCCTAAGATGGGATACCTGAAGTGCCAGTAATTTCACCGGTATTTTCTGTCTATCCGTTGCCTAGTCTCTATAGTACTAGCTTTGCTTAATTTGGGGCTAGGTCAATTGCTGTTGTGCCAATATCCGAGGACAACCTGACCAATAAAATAGTTGCTGAATAAGTAATACTTACTAATTTAAATAAAAATTATGGTGGGGAGTAAAGTACTGGATACATATTATTAGGTATTTCCATCTTTTGTCTAGTCTTTGCCTCCTAGTCCTACTACTACTAGGTACTTACTACTTATTTTAAACTACTTTTTTTTTGTGCATTAGTTTATATAAGCTAAAATCTGGGGTACTGCCTTTTTGCAACGTAACGTTTGGCAACCTGTTTCATTTCGTAACTTTTCATTTCGCAAACTTTAAAACTGCAAATATTTCAGGATTTATTTCAGAGCCATCGTGTAGAACCCTTTAGGTTAGGTTAGATTAGTTTTATAGAAATCCTGAAATATTTACAGTTTCAGAAATAATGAACAGTTGGGAAATGAAAAATTGCGAAATGAAACCGGTTGCCAAACGTTATTCGCCGAAACATTAGTAAACCGCTAAATTTATACCTACTACGTTTTGGTCAGAGAATAAAGTCCCATGATATTTATTTAATTTTTATTTATGTACAATGCAGATGAAGCCGGAAGGTTCTTTATTCAGTACAACAACGTGCCTATGGGGATGGAAAGAGTCGGCAACAGACTCTTCATTTCGCTTCCTAGAAGGAGATATGGTAAGTATTATTGGATTGTCTTTTTATGCTTTTTATCCACTTGGAGGACCTTTTGTAACATTATTTCAAGCCATAAATTAATTATGAATTATGATAATTGAGACATGTCAATACAAAATGAGCATTCTAGGGAATGTTACTTTTTGGCCGAACGTTCGTTTCATAACAATCAATCAATAACATTTTTGACGAGCATTAACTAGAGTAAATCAAAGCCAAGGAGACGAGATACAGAATACAAAATATTTATTTTTGAACAACTACGAGTACAATAGTACAGCTAAAAAAACGTAGGTAAACATACACATACACGCACCAAAAGCCTCCAAAAACCAATCATAATTTGATTGCTTAGTAGCGACATCTCTTGTCTGGGTGAGCGGTTGGTTCCGAAAGAGTGTGACGTCTCTCGATGAGAGCGGAACATAGATGTCGCTAGTGCTGCTGCATAAGTAGCATAGTAGAAATAAGCAACCTGAGATATGTATGCATAGGAAAAATTCGTGTCTAGATTCCTGTCCAGCGGTGGAGTAGGGGTTATAGCACGCAGCACGGATTGCTGAGGACCTGGGTTCGATTCCCAGCGCTGGTCTCTTTTTCTGGTTTTTCTGTGCATCCATGTCTCAGTTTGTATTTTCGACATACACGCAGTTGGTTCAAAAAAAGGACACCCCTCAGCATGTGTCATAGCACTTAGCGTTAGTAACTTAAAACTAAACCAAGTTAGACAAACAAATACAATACAAAATCTTTAAAGGAGAAATGTGACATTACGCAGTGCAGCTTAGGTACAGACAAAAACAAAAACAATCCTATGCAAATAACTATATCAACAACAAACACATCTTCAAATTGGAACAATCACAAGTATCAAGTAAAATAGGCAATTATACACAATAAAGCGGCTCGTAGACGGGCCATATTTTCACTGCAGTTTGTGGCCGGCAACTATTGGTGTCCCTCTCTTACTCACATGTTAGACAGGGACACCAATAGTTGCCGGCCACATATTGCAGTGAAAATATGGCCCGTCTAGGAGCCCCTAGACAACATCTCTGTCTGATACGTCATTTTTATAGTAGGTATATCGCTCTATCTCTGTCTCATGTCATGACATAATTTCATCTCTTCTCGTTGGTATTACTTAATTACCTCGCGGCTACGTTCCTTGTTCAGTTCAATAAATTGAAATACGGTGAGTGCTGGGTGTTAATTTATGCTTTCACCATTAGCACCCATCGATTGACAATTAACGGGGTTGTATTAAGGGGGTGTATTGAAAATCAGCTCTGTGCCAGTCAGGGCCTCCTATGGAACCCTGACTCACAGCATTACACTGAGTACATCTCCTTTGCCACAGCAAACGTTAGTGTTATTTCCAGTTTTTATATTAATTAGGTAGTAATGTAATAAATCTTCTTCATAATAAGTTTGTAATTCTCTGTAATAAGTCTTCGATCTACTATGTGTTGTGGCATTATGATATTTTATCTTTATCTCGTTCTGTTACAAATCAAATGAATGCTCAAGTTAATGCAGCATCTTAATATTTTTAAGCATTCTACGTTGACGACATCTTACTTTTCCAGGGATCCCCACAACGCTGAACTACATAGATCTAGACCAGAATGTGAACACGCGTTCGCCGGCCCTCAACCCCTACCCGGACATACTCCAGGGCCGGAACCTAACGTCCGTGTACCGGACACGTGCTGACGAGTGTGGGAGGCTGTGGATGGTGGACACTGGACTCTTGGAGCTGCCTGGTGAGTAGCTGCCTGGGGAGAGCAATCCCAATTTTGAAGTTAGGAACATTTCATCATCATCATCAAAAATATGAAACCAGCTTCCTGGGACAGCATTCCCGGAGCGTTAAACTTAGGGATCCTTAAAAAGCGGGCCTGTCAGTCTCTCAAAGGGCCAGCAACGCACCTTGTGTCCATTATATTTAAAAAGAAACAACACTGCGGTAAAGAATAAAATAGTAGATTGTACAACGAGAGAGAGGGTAAGGAGCTATTTTATCCGAGACGTTCATATACCCGAGCCACATCGAGGAGAAAATGGCTTTAATGCTCGAGTTTTACATTATACTTTTCACTGAAATTAAATAACAACAGGGGAAACGTTGTTCACTTACAATCTTTTATATTTCATGCATTACTATATTCTGTCTGGCTGGTTGGCTCCAGCTATTTTCTTGAACCTACGACCATCTGAAAGGCAATAGGTCAAACCACTATGCCACTACGGCTTTAAACCACTAGGACACCAGTCTCACTGCTCTTGTAATTGTAACGTTCACATCCTCTTTCAGTCAACCCGATACAAATCCAACCGCCGGCTATCGTGGTCTTCGACCTTAACACCGACTCGCAGATCTTCAGATACCAGTTCAAGAGCACCGACATACCGGCTGCTAATACACCTACTGGTAAGTACAAGTACAAGGTTGCAATACAGGATGCACCTACAATACAATACAGTGGCTCTTATACGAAGTTACGACGACTCTTATACGGAGGCAAATAAGAACGAAAGTAGTTCGCAAAGAATGTATGGCTACACTTGATCAGTTTAACCACTTTCAAACTAATAAACTACCACAACTTCTAAACTGATCATCTTATGAACTAAAAGAATTTCTTTGCTCACCCGCGACCTTATAACAGTTAAGTTTATGCAAAATATGCGTGTGCATGCAGTTCCTCCAGCTCCACACTGTAAGAACACACACAAATCACACAAACCCATCTATCACCACCACCACACTACACTGACGCGTTTCGAACTCCACCAGAGCTCATCTTCAGAGTGACACAACCGTACACCATGCTACCAGATGTTAGACTAACAAACCACAACAACCGTTTTAAATTTATCATTGTAACTCCCAAATACCCACCTATATTATTTTCTCAAACAAAACAAAAGTACCCACAAAAATATTAATTTTAATCGTCCTATAAAACTACCTTGATTTTTATTTATTTACTGTCAAGGCGTGTTTTATTAACTACCATTCCTGAAATTAGATCCAAGCCGTAGCAAGGGAGATGATACTAAATTTACCTGCTCATTAATAATAGACCCCATACTATTGTACCTAACCTAATCATCTCCATGCATTCTAGAACATCGAGACGAAACCCCTTGCCACAATAATGTAACACTTCATATGAATCTGAGTCTAATAAAAAATGATTTGATTCTAACAGATCTTTGGCAAAATTTGATCTGGATGCTCATTCAGTGTGGAGGTGGAGGAACTGCATGAACACGCATATTTTGCATAAACTTAACTATCATAATAAGGTTGCGGTGAGCAAAGAAATTATTTTAGTTCATTGATATATCATTGATATGGACCTCCGCAAAGTAACGCCTGGTACAATAAATAATTGATCATCTAATAAGTAACTTACCAGCTCATAATTCCACTATTGACCATCACATAATACTAACTGATCACTGCTTTACCGCGACTGATCATTGTTTTACAGACATCGGTTACATTACACGCTACTGCGTTCCGGACTGATGAAAACTGAATCTATTTAATAATCGTCAATCCATTTTGAATGACAGAACACCAGAATGATGGACAGAACTGGCGCCAGAATGAGCCGTGTAATCCGTTGGTTCCTTATTCGCCGGATTCCAACTTTGTCGGATTCCAAGCTGGGCGGATTCCAACTTTGTCGGATTCCAAGCTGGTCGGATTCGTGACAATCAAATTATTAAATTATAAAGCAACCTAATTATTCTAACTTAAGGCCCATGTTACCGTTAGGTACGACGACGAGCGAAGCGAGGAGAATGTTAGGTAGAACTGCGACCCAACAGCGCGCGATCTGAGCGAGCGAAGCCAGCGTGCCGCTGTAGCAGCCGGCGAAGCGCCAGAACCAAGTTCTTTATAATACTATACTTTTTAAGAATAAATAAATATAATCTCAAATTAAATTGTCTATGTAATAAGTTTGGAGTCCGACGAACTTGGAATCCGACGAATTTGGAATCCGACAAACTTAGAATCCGACCAGCTTGGAATCCGACGAGTTTGGAATCCGATAAACTTGGAATCCAGCGAAGAAGGAACCAATCTACAGTCTATGTCATTTCGTTTCCTCAGGTCTAGCGTCCATAACTGTGGACGTTATCGGCGGAGACTGCTCCAATACGTTCGCCTACGTGCCCGATCTGACCACTTTCGGGATCATCGTGTTCTCGCTCAGGGACAATGACAGCTGGAGACTCTCGCATAACTTCTTCAGCTTTAATCCCACTGCTGGAGCTTTGAACATAGCTGGTAAATTAAATTAGACGGATTTACTACCGTGTACCGTCTTACCTTGTGACAGAAGGAAGTGATGTAAACATTAACATCTATTTATAGACAGCATGTTTCTTACATCAAAACGGCGCACAAAGTTTGTTCATAGCGCGGATTTGTGAACCTTTCACTATAGTTTGTTGATGTCCGTGACAGGGGTTATGTCAAAATAATATTGATGATTGATGCGCCGCGCGTTTTGTTCCAAACAGCTAGTCTAGTGCCGTAAGGTACATAGATGTCAATGGATGTAAACGACACTTCAATGAGCTAAGTAATAAATTAATTCACTTGGCTATGTTAGTGACCCTCGTGCTTCTGCGTTGGTTATCTGGGTAAGTATTAGAAGGATTTATTTTTATCAGAAGCTTTTACTTGACTTCAATTCGCGCACAGCTAATAAATAGCTAATAATAGTGTTAATTATTTAGAGTTAGTAACGCACTCGAACCTTTACTACCAGTAGAGTGGTTTAAGAATGGCCAGCCAGTGACCATAGGGCTAGGTTAGCTATCCATGACTTTGTATTTGTGTGTTTGTATTTGTATTTGTGTATGGTTTGTATTTGATAGCTGAAGACTCTAGAATATATACTTGCAAAGCCAATAATCATGTTGGGACTGGTAGCTGCAGACTATGTTGTAGAAGAACGGCGGATATAGTTAGAGGCACTCAGAACGAATCTAGATTGGAGCAAATTCAGCAATAGTAGACAGGATCAGATATCACAGGGCACAGGGCTGACATGATGGATGAGATTACTATTCAACAATACTATTTAAGTTAAATAAAGATTAAGATCAAGGAAGGTCGTGCTCATTTGAGTGCAGGCTAATTCCATTACATTAATTTCATTTGGACTTTTTTATGAAGGTCATCGGTTCCAATGGAGCGACGGCATCTTCAGCATCACCCTCCGGAGCCAGAAGCCAACGGCTGCAGGACGGCATACTTCCATGCGCTTGTCAGCACACAGGTACTTAACACAAGGATCAATCATCATCAAAGTTGAAGAAGAGGCCTTCTCTACATTACTGAAGAGGCCATGAAGTAAGGAATTGATGGACGAGTTCGGGTAGACGGATAAAACGAGTCTAGCAATCCCTGTTCTGGCCGAGGCTTGTATAGTGCTTTTCTCAAACAATGTGAGGAAATACTTCATCCATCCATCCATCCATGTATCCATCCATGCATCCATCCATGCATCCATCCATGCATCCATCCGTCACATCCATCCATCCATCCGTCCATCCGTCTAACCATCCGTCCATCCGTCTAACCATCCGTCCATCCGTCCATCCGTCTAACCATCCGTCCATCCGTCCATCCGTCTAACCATCCGTCCATCCGTCTAACCATCCTTCCATCCGTCCATCCGTCTAACCATCCGTCCATCCGTCTAACCATCCATCCATCCATCCATGCAACCATCCATCCATCCATCCGTCCATCCACGCATCCATCCATCCATCCAACCATCCATCCATCGCATCGCATCGCATCGCATCGCAATATCGCAAATGCTTACAGAGTAGTGGTGGTTAGCTGCTTGGCTGTCTGTAATTTTTCCTTTGTCAGTTTAATGTTAGTAAGCAAATTTAAAAAGTTAGAGCAGCGGACAATAATGGATTTTCATACTTACAAGTTATGTAGGGAGGTGGTAGGGAGCCATAAATGAGAAACTTCATGTCTCCATTTCGTGACATTAACGCATACATTTCCGAGCATGTTTGAGAAAATAATATTAGTTATACAAATGCTACTGGGTATCAAATCCGGGACCTGGAGCTTCATAGTCATATTTTCTAACCACTATGATAAGACATGAACAACGCATTTTTTTACGCAACTTACACGCTGTTATTTTTGGGAATTTTAGCCGGAATTTCAATTCAATTGCTAGGTTTAATGATGTACCCTTTGGCCGCTGTATACAGTGGAAGTATCGGGGGGGGGGGGGGGCTTTTGGTCAGCAATAGGACAGAATAGGCTAACAATCATAATTGGCTATTCGATCAACATGATGACATCAACAAATAAAACGACTCATTTTGGACACCATAAGACTAAGCCTTGGTGGCCTAGTAGTTTGACCTATCGCCTCTCAAGCAGAGGGTAGAGGGTTCAAACCCCGGCTCGCACCACTGAGTTTTTCGAAATTCATTTGAGGAATTACATTTGAAATTTACCACGAGCTTTGCGGTGAAGCAAAAACATCGTGAGAAAACCTGCAGAAACCTGCGAAGCAATTCAATGGTGCGTGTGAAGTTTAATCCGCACTGGGCCCGCGTGGGAACTACGACCCAAGCCCTCTTGTTCTGAGAGGCCTGTGCACAGCAGTGGGACGTATATAGGCTGGGATGATGAATACTAAGCGATACAGAAACCAAGACCCTAAGGTACCTAAAGTAAGTATCGCATACCCTACCGTTGGCCTAACATTAAGAGATCATTTGTTTCCTTTACAGGAGTTCGCGGTCAACACCTGCCTATTGCGAAACAGGACAGCTAGCAGCGACAGTAACTACTGGCAGATGTACAGTGTGAGCTTCCACATGATAATGCCAAACGCTTATCTCAATAAATATCCAATATCAACCTCATGATTTTTCGGACTCATTTGAGTTACCTATATTTCTAGATATTATGACTAAACTATGCATGACTGTCATTCATTCACGTCTGCTTGTCTGTCTGTGGCACAGGCTCTCAAATGTATGGGCCGATTTCGATACTGTTTGTTTACGAGAAAGATTATTAAAGTCGGTTACACCCATTTGAAATTACAATGTCTTAACTTTGAAATTACAATGTCAGAGGTTTTTCAACTTCTTTAAGTTGGTTAGATTGTCACTTAATTGCTAACTAATGCATAACCACATCTCTAATACATAGTGTTATGTGAACAAGACAATACTGACCAGTGCTTAGACTTACAGAAGGCATTGGACAAGGTGTGTCTTAAAAAGCTTCTATTTTAAGACTAAAAGCTACTTCCAAACACTTTATTTAAGTTTATTGGCTCTTATTTGGAAGACAGACTGTTTTATGAGCAGTACGATGAGTATAGCCCTCAAATTCCGTTCATGGCATACTGACCGGAGTCTCTCAAGGATCTGTATTGGGTCCGGTTTTATATACTACATACACCTACCTGTGTAGAGAAATGTAGGTACTAGTGCCTTATGCAGATAAATGTTTTTCTAAATTGTAAAATAAGTTTTTGGTAAAAAAATAATTTTCAATACAAGCTTTTTTTGCTAACTGTACTTTTTGTCGACTTTACTTGCATTTTCACCCAAACTACATTTGCATACCAAATTTCAAGTCGATGCCAATAACCGTTGAAGAGTTCCGTCCTGCTGAGACAATCTGGCCGGACTACCAGGATGTCACTACCAGATTACTGGAAGTTGGTCGAATTTAACTTGCAAGATTTGATAGACAGACAAACATCGAGACAGGTGAAACTAAATAAAAGCTTGTAATGAAATAGTATTTTTTTGTTTCTTAGCTGGTCGGCGACCGCGGCAGTAACAGCCAGTCGACCATGCATGGCTACCACCAGGGCAGTCAAGTCATATTCTTCGCGGACATCGGGCGTGATGCTGTCTCCTGCTGGAAAACCACCACCAACCTTGATACCGCTCATGTGGCTATTCTGGCTCAAGATAAACAACGGATGAGTTATCCTTCTGGTGTGTACAGTCAAGGACTTTACCAATACCTTTACCAACCATTTCACAGTAAGGGTCATAGTGACATCACATTAATTAACAAGGAAAATCGTAATGACTTTTCGTTTGATAAGGTTCCATGGTGGCGTTCGCTGCGTACCAATGTAATGCATAATGCTTTTCCATCGGAAAAAGTCCGCCGGGCACTATAGGTACTATTTAATACGAGACTTTAATACTTATAGGTACCTACTATTTAATACGAGAGCGAGAGGGACGGTACGATACGAACTTCGAGTTTCGAGTTTCGTAGTAGCCCTGCTGATCTTAATCGGAATGTTGCCCGCTACTTCGTCCACTTAGAATTCGTTTATCGCTATCCCGCAGGAACTGCAATTTTCCAGGGTATTAACTATCCTATCTCCTTCCCCGGGACTCGAGCTATATACCGAATTTCATGCGCCAATCAGCCACCGACAGCCAGAGGATGAAAATTTTTGAAAAATCTTCATCAAATAATTGGCACTGATCACTTTTTTACAATGTGATCTAATTCCAAAACGATTTGGAGGCCATAATAGGCTTAATAAATAATTTCATAAAAAGGTCACACAAGTGTCACGTATATTTGCAAAATAACGTGACTTTTGTATGACCTTCATCGTAAATAAACGTTAAGGAAGAAAGAAGAAAGAAAATAATTTATTTATAACAGCAATGACACATTCAGGTTAGGAATAATAACAATAAGAAGTGTTGCCGCTATAAAAAGGTCCCGGCTGAGCATATCGCTGGTTGAAAACCAGCACTGGTCTTCCGCCGGGCCACAGAAGTGTTACGGAAAGTCCCTGACTGGTGTTAACTGACGGTTAAATGTGATGCCGTCTCTGTCTATTCGAACAAAACAAATAGAGACGGCATCACATTTAACCATCAGTGAACACTAATTAATGGATGGTGAAACAGCCCCTAAGTACCTATGTAACCAAACCGCCTAATCCAAGCCTAATCCTAACACTGTCAGATGACAGATGACACTATGTTTTTTTAAATATTTGTGACGGGCAAAGATAAACATAGTTTTTAACGCCATGGCAACTATGGTTAGTTAAAATCGCGGTAACTTATAAAATCACGTTAATTTTAAGTTTTGTGAAATGGTAATTCGTTATTGTTTTTTTCCGTTACATTTTGTTTTAACCAAACCTAATTATAAACATCGTAATGGCTGCTCCCATTATAGTTGCAAAGTTGCGTTTTGATCTGTAGTGCTGTAAATTAGAACGAAACTGGGCCAATCAACTTTTTTACCGACACTAATCTGTCCGCGACATTTTTCAAACAATTGCAGACTTTTGTAAGTAAACATGTTTTTTCTGTAATTTAATAGATGGTGTACATGAATACATGCCATCCTACGTAAGCTCAACCTATTAAACCGTGAAATATCTTGTTGGAAGTACGATGTTTTGGTAACGCCTGAGACAATTTTGGTAACGCAGGAGACGCCCAAAGTGTCGGTAAAATAGTTGATTGACCCAACTACGTTTGTATGAGGACGCGACCGTACCTACTCGAGACTCTTAAATTCGCCTACCTATTTAAAAAAAAAAAGTTTTTGCTAACCAATACCAATCGTTCAATCTTGTTTCTAGATCTTCATGTGACCGGAGATGAGGTGTGGGTGATAGCGAACACGCTGCCAAGGTTCGGGTACTCGAGGCTGGACACGAATGAATATAACTTCTACATCTACAGGTTGGTAACGCTACAAGGCCTCCTACTTACCTTGTAATTTCCTCTCTGTGTACCTGTTTTCTGTGTGAAAAACTTAACTAAATGACCTGTCGTAGACTCTGGCCAGCGAAAGCTGTCCTCGGGAAACCGCGGCAAATTGAAAGTATTGACGCTGACAACACTTGCTGTACACTAATTAAAGGATGTTGATACTTAGAAATTATAAATTTTCCAGATATTAAATTATACTCGGGACTCTTCAAGCTGCATCAAAATTCATGTAGTAAGTGGTGAAAGTTGATGATGCACTTTAGGAGTCCCTTGGTAATTTTTCTTTACAGTCCAGACTTATACATTTTTGGACCATTTTGACTAGATTCGCATTGAATACCGGGTGTGGCCTGTAATACGAGCAAAAAATTAAAACATAGATCGTCCTCGTCAAACTAAACAACATTAGTTCAGCGACTTTTAAAAATAATGGAGTCTTTGAATTTGCCTTTTTAGGGTTCCGGAGTTAAAATGGCGAAAACGTAACTTTGTCTGTCTGTCCGTTCGCGGCTTTGCTCAGGGACTATCAATGCTAGAAAGCTGGAATTTTGCGCGGATATATGTAAACTATGCCGACAAAATAGTACAATTAAAAATGATGATGATATTTATTTTCAGAGGCCGAGTGAACGACCTGATCGCCGGCACAGTTTGTGACAGCAGTAATTATATGACTTTCGGATGAATTATTTAAGAAATTGTAACCTAACCATGGAACTCAATTATTAATATCGACTTTTTTAATAAACTGTGACTACTGTGCATTGTTTTTCTTAGTTTTACCCAAAGATTTAGAAATTTAGGTATACCTTCGCAGCAGAAGTGCATGTAGTACAGTCAAGGGCAAAGATATCGACACGGCCAAAATTGCAAAAATATGTACACACGGCCTTAATGTTAAGTGCATAAAGTCGTGTATACATATTTTTGTAACTTTGGCCGTGTCGATATCTTTGCCCTTGACTGTACTAGACGCTACGGCACGGTACTAAGAAAGTAGTGCCATCTCTTCCTTCATCATCAGCTTACAGCAGTCCGCAGCAGAAGTGTAGTATATAGCCAAGGACAAAGATATATGCATTAATGTTAAGTGCATAAAGTTGTGTATACATATTTTTGTAACTTTGGCCGTGTCGATATCTTTGCCCTTGACTGTACTATACGCTACGGCACGGTACTAAGAAAGTAGTGCCATCTCTTCCTTCATCATCAGCTTACAGCAGTCCACTGCTGGACATGAACTCTTCCATGGCGCGCCACAACACTGTCTTCAGCCCCTCGCATCCATTCGGAGTAGCCCCGCAGAGCGGTTGTAGCAGTGGAGGCGCTCTCGTTCCTTTTTTGTTTTTCTCGTTACTTTAAGTTACTTTTCCGAATAAATGTATTTTTATTCTTTCTTTCTTTCTATCTATATATATAAAAGAAGAAACTGACTGACTTATAGATCAACGCACAGCCCAAACCGCTAGGACTAGAAACTTGAAATCTATATATATAAAAGAAGAAACTGACTGACTTATAGATCAACGCACAGCCCAAACCGCTGGGCCTAGAAACTTGAAATTTGGAATATATGTTCCTTAATAGGTGTAGACGCGCACTAAGAAAGGATTTTTCGAAATTCCCGCGGGATAGTGAATAAACGGGATTTATATTTTTACTTTGAAATGGCCCTATTTCCGTAACTATAATTATTAGAAACTTCAAATTTAGCATGCAAGTAGGTAATACTAACAGCTAAAATATTTTTTAGGATTTTCCGAAATTCCCACGGGATAGTGAATAAATGGGATTTGTATTTTCACTTTTTATTAGTGACCCTATTTCCGTAATTATAATTATTAGAGACTTTAAATTAACGAAAAAGTAGGTAATACTAACAGCTAAAAACTGTTTTCAGGATTTTTCGAAATTCCCACGGGATAGGGAATAAAATGTGATTATATTTTCACTTCAAAATGGCCCTATTTGCGTAACTATAATTATTAGAAGCTTCAAATTTGGCGAACAAGTAGGTAATACTAACAGCTAAAAACGGTTTTCAGGATTTTACGAAATTCCCACGGGATAGTGAATAAATGGCATTTGTATTTTCACTTTCAATTAATGACCCTTTTTTCGAAAATTAATTATTAGAAACTTCAAATTTGGCGAGCAAGTAGGTAATACTAACAGTTAAAAACTGTTTTCAGGATTTTTCGAAATTCCCACGGGATAGGGAATAAAATGTGATTAATATTTTCACTTCAAAATGGCCCCTATTTGCGTAACTATAATATTAGAAGCTTCAAATTTGGCGAACAAGTAGGTAATACTAACAGCTAAAAACGGTTTTCAGGATTTTACGAAATTCCCACGGATAGTGAATAAATGGCATTTGTATTTTCACTTTCAATTAATGACCCTTTTTTCGAAAATTAATTATTAGAAACTTCAAATTTGGCGAGCAAGTAGGTAATACTAACAGTTAAAAACAATTTTCAGGATTTATCAAAATTCCCACGGAATAGGGAATAAAATGGGATTTATATTTTCGCTTCAAAGTGGCCCTAACTCCGTAATTATAAATATTAGAGACTTCAAATTTGGCATGCAGGTAGGTAAAAACTGTTTCAAAGATTTTCCGAATATCCCACGGGATAAAACGAATAAAGAGGATTTTATATACTTACCAACTGAATCAGAAAACGCATACGCTAAACCAATAAAACTGGGGACTGGAGATTTGGCAACCTGATGTAAATCTGGTAACAATTATTTAGCAGTGACATCCTGCTCATCCTGGCGAGGATCGTCTCCGTAGAAGGGAAGTCCTCAAAAGTTGATGGCACACGCAAAAGACTTTACATGATTGTTAAATTCCAATGACATTGCATTTATATGATATACACCGCCTGATGCTCAAGGGCTCATAGCATAGATACGAAATTTTACATGCACGTTCAACGAGCTGACACAATTACTTTGCCCACCCGCGATCTTTATGATAGCTACATTTGTGCCCATGCAATGTGTGTTCATGCAGTTCCTCCACCTCCACACTGTAAGAACACACAAATCACACAAATCCATCTATTACCACACCACTTTACACTGACGCGTTTCGAACTCAACCAGAGCTCATCTTCAGAGCAACACAACCATTCAGCATGCTTTGGTGTGAAATTTGGAATAGATGGACCTAAAGTAATGCAGAGGTGCACTAGGGCAAAGATTAGAGAAATAAAAAGAATAGGAAAATATCTCAACTTTGTTTGTTTGTTTGTTTGTTTGTTGGGGGTCATCTCTGAAACTATTAAGATGATTTAAATAATTCTTTTATCAATAGAAATATACACTATCCCAGATTGGCATTAGACTACTTACTTTATAAAAAATTACAAACTTTCTGCACAATAAAAATAAGTTTCAATTTTGAGGCAGATTTTCAAAATTATTTCAATAATAGAAAGCTACAATGTGTCTCTAATAGACAATAAGAATATTAAAATAGATCTTAACAGTAATTCATGTCCGCGGGAACTTTACAATTTCTCGGGATATAATCCTATATCGTGTATGAAGTCGCGGGCAAAAGAAACGCGTATAGTACTATGTACCTCGTTTTTCTAAAATTCCAACCCTGAATCAGCGAAGCAGGGTTCAAAGTTGGTAAGAATCATAATTAATTACGTATGTCGGTCGATTTTTGTATTACAAAATTTGCACCACTGTCTAAAAGAAATCTGTCTGTATTTGTATTTCCATATAATCCTCCGAAAAAATAATCAAAACACGAAAAAAAGATCGCAGAAAGTAAATGTATATTACTCCAAATTTAACGCGAGCGAAGCCGCGGGCAAAATCTAGTCTTTACATACGTTTGATATGATTGGATCGGCCAGTAGCGGCTTTAGGGTAGGGCGCGGTGGGGCGACCGCCCAGGGCGCCGGACATCAAGCGCCCCGGCGCCCTTTTATCGTCTCGCTGCAAATTTTCGACACTCGCAAGAGAATCAAAAGTTACAGGGTACTTCCCGTGAACTCAGAATCTTGAAATTTGGTACGAAGCAACGTCTTATAGCACAGATAAAGGAAAAATTGCGAAAAGCATAAATTTTTAGTTATGTAGGTACGTACATCATATAATAAAAATATTTTTAATATTTTTTTTAATAATTATTACGGAACCCTCGTTCGGTCCGACTCGCACTTGGCCGGTTTGTATCGTATAGGTATGAATTACAGTTGGGTAGTGCTAAAACCGGCACTGAGATCGGCCGAGTTCGGACGACAACGCGCGAACTAACTCCGCTACCTTGTCGCTTACCATGTTACAGTAGAGACTTTATCAAATCAAAACAAATGTGAAATGAGAGTCAAGTTCAATATTATGATACATGCATTGGTTGCTGACTACAATGACAAAACAAATGTGATTGAACGTTCTAGAGTGATAATTGGACGTTAATATCTAAATAACAAACTAATAGCTGAACTACTACACCGTTTCGATACATTCTTGGAGTGCATCCATAATAGTCTTGGCTTAATTTAAAAAAAAAAGAACTGTATACAAAAATTAAACTAAAACTAACCTACTTACAAAAATTTATATATAAAATTGCACACGGTAGAGCATGAATACCGGTATTCGATAATATCGAAAAACCGAATATCGGACCAAAATTCCGATATTAACACAACCGATATTGAAATCGTATAATACCGGTATTTCGATATTTTCGATATTAATCTCTAAATAATATTTATTTGGTTTTTTAATAGAGTATTGCACTCTCAACACTCTCAAAAGTCAAAAATTAATTACTTATTTATTAATAGTATTATTTAAAGTAAATTAATTAGAATCTACGATTCATAAAGATTACCAACGATACCTTCATAGGTACCTATGACAAAACCGCGTGTCATCACGTGCCGTGTCTTACTTAATATCTGCACCTGGCCATATAGTAAATGCATGGGATTTATTAGTACTACTGACAAGGGTCAGGTGGCGTAGCATGGCGTCGTGTTTTAGAAGTGTGTTCCTACCTATCTACCGTGAACCGTGAACCTGCGAGTTTAACCAGGTCATCCATCCGTCCGTCTCGTTGGTGGACGTCCTACGCTGCGCTTACCGATCCGCAGTTCTACATCGTGAATGGACATCTTTTCTCCGTACTATACGTCCTCCATTGCCACTTGAAAGAGTTAATTCGCTTGGCTATGTCGGCAGGCCCCTCTTCCCCACCGGGCACACTGGGCAAGCGCCCAGGGCCCCGCGATGGTTTGGGCCCCTAGTCTCTCCTCCATTACCAAACGATAACCTAGCTACTCTACTCTCGCCTGAAAATCAGGCTTACCGAATGCAGCATGTTGTGGCCAGGGCCTCTAAAAGGTGAAAGAGGGCCCTGTACTCAATACAGTGTACTGTATGTCGTTGACCCTTGTTCTTCTACGTGTCTCCGCATTTCTGATTCGATCCCGTAGAGAAACCCCAAGCATAGCTCTTTCCATAGTTCTCTGAGCAACTCTGAGCCCATTTCAACATATGACCTACGTATGGTAAATCACCACGTCTCGGATATATACGAGTATGTCATCATCATCACTGGTAACACACATTGGTTAAAGACTTTCGTCTTAAGGTACTGAGGAATTTGGACGAAAAGTCATTGCCGTGTTTCCCAAACGCTGCCCATCTGAGTTGGATTTGACGATTGACCTTCTTCTCGAAGTTGGACCTACCTAATTGCGGTTTGTCCCAGGTATACATACGCGTCAACAACTTCAAGAATCTAATTCTCAACCAACACACCACACGACACCACATCTACATTGGACGTGACCTTCTTCTTGTCCATGTTTATTTTGAGGCCTAGGTACCCGTTGGAAGACTCGATTGAGGCCTTCGAGCATCGTACTTAGTTCTTCCATCGACATTGCCATAACCACGATATCATCGGCAAACCGAAGTTGAGTGATATACTCGTATTATTCGCCGTTCATATTGATGCCTTGTCCTTTCCATTCCAGAAGTTTGAAGGCGTCTTCTAAAGCGGCAGCATACAGCAGGGCTACTACGAAAATCTAAATTTGAAGGTCGTGCGGTTTCTCTCGCTCTCGTAATAAATAGTATAAGTGTCAGAGGGACCGCACGACACGAACTTCGAGTTTCGAGTTTCGTAGTAGCCCTGCAGTTACGGAGATATGCCATCTCCCTGGCTTACGCCTCTTTTCAAGGGAATCGCCTTCGAAGTCTGTTCCTGTATCTACTCGGACTGACATAGTGGCGATTTTATACAGACACTTCAACACTTCGATATACCGATAGTCAATACGGCATCGCTGGAGAGCCTCAACACCGCCAACGTTTCGACCGAATCATAAACATTAGTTTATCGGAGTGATACATTTTTGATTGTTAAGCCTTTAACACCAATCATAATTTGATTGCTTAGTAGCGACATCTCTTGTCTGGGTGAGCGGTTGGTTCCGAAAGAATGTGACGTCTCTCGATGAGAGCGAAAACATAGATGTCGCTAGTGCTGCTGCATAAGTAGCGTAGTAGAAATAAGCAACCTGAGATATGTATGCATAGGAAAAATTCGTGTCTAAATTCCTTTCCAGCGGTGGTGTAGGGGTTATAGCACGCAGCACGGATTGCTGAGGACCTGGGTTCGATTCCCAGCGCTGGTCTCTTTTTCTGGTTTTTCTGTGCATCCATGTCTCAGTTTGTATTTTCGATATGGTTTCACGGGATACCCGTAAAAGTAACAAAATTTGGAGTTGAAATAAAAAATACAAAAAGACTCCAAATAACCAATCTAATCATACATCATTTAAATCATAAATCATTTATTTGCATAAAAACATGGTACATATTTTGTGTAAGAAAGAAAGAGAGTTTCACATGTTTTGTCACTATGTGACGTACAAATTCTAGTTTAGTTCGGCAAGGTACTGAGCCTCACCTGACGAACCTGGTGATTCTGATAGTGTTGAAGGCGCTCATACTGGCTGCGGGGTTCTTCGGTGCAGGCGCATGGAAGGGCGGCCACCACTATGGAAGAAGTCTAGATGACAACATGAACGTGTCGTACGTCACGGAAGATGAGATACTCATGTACCTGAGCTACTTGATTGGCCAGCAAACACAGCACTTCGGGTGTCTGTACCGGCTGGCCTGCCAGAAGCCAGAGCAAGCAGCGATGTACTCCTCGGGCGCGGATATACTGCTGCAAGGAGCAAAGCTTATACAAGGAAATAGCCTTGAACTGCAGTCTTACGAAGATATATCCAAGGGCATCAAGCAAGCGGCGGCCTGGGGAGAAGAGGGCATGAGTTGTGACGCCCGCTACCAGTGTGGAGATTAATTATAGTCGAAAAAACGTTTGCTAAAATAAATATGTAATCTAAAATCCCCGATCCGTGAAGTAGTCAAGTTAGCAGCGCTTCTGTGGAGCATTTATGTTCACTTAGTTTAGTGGATTTAATTGAACATTTTTTTTTCTTACATTGTTTTATGTTTGAGTTATTGCAAAAAAAAATGATGTTTCTAGAGTATGTTAAGCGCACCGAAATTATGTGATATATTTCACATAGAAGAATTCTTTCGACTGTTTCTTTTTGCCGAAACATGACGAGAGTGTACACAAAGAAGGGTTTTTCTTGTAGGTAGACCAAACTAGGATGACTCCTCAGGATCAAAATAAATGTTTTCTATGAATAAAATAGAAGTGGACCGGGCACCGTCCTACATGGACATATACTTATTAAGCTGTTACGCTTTCAAGCGATTAAGTCTCCGACACACTAAATTAGTTCTGCATCTGTGGTCCGGTTCACACATAAAATGCTAGGACGCATCATTATAACGAATTCCCAAAACCCTTTTACTTCTTTTATTTCTACAGAAAAGGAGTGTGCATAGTTCTGTGAATCACCCACTTGTTATTAAGTATTTCTATATTCACTATCGTAAACGACGAGACAGTTGTCGTTGATAATTTGGAAGTAGAACGATAGCTTAATTTCTATTACTGTTAATTATTAAACTGTAATTTGCATTTTGTAGCTTTTCATCACGCATTCTGTTTATAAGCAGTTGTTTAGTCATGTAAATAAGAAGTACAATTAATAAACTATAGATATGTTTATTATAATCTTAGTAGTTAGAAATATATTAAATATTTTATAATGTTTTCTTACATCGGCAGCCCTGAGATACATCCCTATTTATTTAAAATCACTACCTAATATAATATTGTCTGTCAATTATTGAATATGTTTGAAATGTCGATTCAATTGCTGAAAATGGATTCTCAGGAACAAATCAATCGATATAACGAGTTTATCTTTGTAGATCTCTATCCCTGTAGAGTTTTAAGGTAGGTAGTAATGTTAAATTACAATAAAAACATTGAGTTACAAAAAAAAAAAAAAAAAAAAAAAAAAAAAAAAAAAACAAAAAAAAAAACAGACTTGGAGGGGCAGGACATACCTTGAACACCGGGATGCTGCTTTCTCCAGCAATTGAGTTTCACGACACAGGAATTATTTTAAACGGCACAAAAATGTTCATCACCACTTCAACAAAGATTATAGCGTCATCTCGAGTCGTTTGTTTTCTTCGTTCTTGGTTCGAATTTCGGTGCCAATGGTAGCGGATAGGAAAGGAGGGATGTGTTGCCAGAGTATGGATGCGTTCATGTTAATGCGTGAGTGTGTGTGTGAGTTAAAATTAATTAAATATATTTAAAATAAACAAATAAATGGCGCAGCCAACTTCGGGGGGCCTAGAGGTTTCCTCTACATTGAGAACTAAAAATAATGCTTACTACTAGAGCGGTTGATAAACTTAAAACTAAACGAGAACTTATGATTATTGCGTTGGTAGAGGACAGAGTCGAGTTATCGGACGTATATACGTCCCAGATGCGGTTTTAATTTTAGCAACACGAGTTATATTATCCTTTCCAGGAAAGACCTCTGAAACAATAGCCAGTGGCCAAAACATTGGGTGCGTATTGTCATCTTTGACAACAACAACCGTCCCTACACTCACAGGTTTTGAGGGTATATTCCATTTATCGCGTTGTTGAAGTGAAGTCAGGTACTCCATGCTCCAACGTTTCCAGTAGCTTTGAACTATTCTGCTCAAAAGCTGATAGCGTGTGAGTCTGTTATCTGTGAGGGTAGAGTCGATATTTTCAGCGGGTAAAAATTTAAGCGGAGTTATGTTTAAAAAATGATTTGGAGTTAGCGCGGTCAGATCAGAAGGGTCTGATGAAAGTATGCAAATTGGTCGGCTGTTTAACAGGCCTTCTATTTGTATTAAGATTGTATTAAATTCCTCATATGTGAGGATTTGACTGCCGATAGCTTTATATAAATGCGTCTTAACGCTTTTAATATTGACCTCGCTCAGCCCATTAAAATTTGGTCCATAAGGTGGGCTATGCTTAAATTGAACTCTATGTAGAGTGAGATAATGACTCAAATCATTTAGATAATTAGCGGCTTGTATTATTGAGTAAATTTCATTTAATTTGCGTTTAGCGCCAATGAAGTTGGTGCCTCCGTCGCTGTACAATATAGAGACCGGACCTCTGCGTGAAATAAAGCGTTTGAACGCGTCGAGAAAGCAATCAGTACTTAGGTCTGAAACTAACTCTAAGTGAAGAGCTTTTGTCGTAAGACAAACGAATAAACATATATACGCTTTGTGACTTTTAACTCCACGACGGCGGATATGCGTAATATGAAAGGGTCCAGCGTAGTCAACGGCAGTATGTACGAAAGCTTTGACTTGGGAGACTCTAATCGAAGGGAGATCTCCCATTGGAGGGTTTGTAATACGCGGTTTGAGTTTAAAACATAAGTTACAAGCGTGTACTCTTTGGCGAACTAAATTTCTGGCGGAAAGGATCCAATATTTTTGGCGAAGTAGAGCTAGTAATAGAGCGGGACCTGTGTGTAAATTTGACGCGTGATAGTGATCTACTAAAAGCGAAACTATGCGATTTTTAGCGGGTAGTAATATCGGATGCTTTTGATCGAAATCTAACTGAGAATGAGTAAGGCGACCACCTACTCTCAACAGATTTCGGTCGTCAAGAAAAGGGTTCAGTTTAATAATAGTTTTGCTTGGACAAATTTTATTATTTTTAATTGCGTTGATTTCTTGAGAAAACACGTCAGTCTGAATGTAGCGTAATGCGTAACATTCAGCGTGATCTAAGTCAGTTATAGTGATAGAACCGCGTGAGTCGAGTAATTTTGAAAAGCGAAGTACGTATACTAGCGAGCGGATAAATTTTAACCAAGACGAGCAGCGTTCGGCGAGATCATGGATGAAGTGAGTATTTTCTATTGAATTTACATTTTGCGTAGGTAGCGATATAGTTTTAGATTCTTGTATTTCTGTAATTTCATTGTGATTAATCTTATGTTCTTTTACAGGCCAGGCGTCGACGGGAGCGGACAACCATTGCGGACCATGAAACCAGAAATCATTACTGATTAAACTTTTTGGAGTTACAGGGCGAGAGACGATATCAGCGGGATTTTCTACACCGCGAACGTGAAACCAGTGAGATGCGGGTAAATGTTCGTTTATCTGAGCGATGCGATTGGCTACAAAAGTGTGAAACTTATGCGCAGGTGAGTGTATCCAAGTAAGCGTTACTGTAGAGTCAGAGAATGCGTATATTTTATTTATGTTACAGCGCTTGCTGAGGACCGTGCGTACTGAGTCAATCAATTTTGCGAGCAAGACGGCAGCGCAAAGTTCTAAGCGTGCGAGCGTTTTATTCGGAGTTGAAACCTTGGACTTAGAGGTGAGTAGTTTTACGGACTCTGCGGGTGAGTTATCATTTGAGTCAATTCGAACATATATGACAGCACCGTAGCATTTTTCGCTGGCGTCTGCGTAGCCGATCAATGAGATTCTATGAATAGAATTTATGCCTATGTGACGCGGTATTTTAAGTTCAGAGAGAAGCGGAAGTTCTTTATGAAAATTTTCCCATTTGGAGACTATAGAATCAGGGACCTCATCATCCCAGTCGAGCTGCAATTTCCAGCATTCTTTATATAGCAGCTTCATGTACGCGACAACTGGACTTATGAGACCGAGCGGATCGAATAAGCGTGCGGTAACTGAGAGAATCGAGCGTTTGGTACATTTTTGCGGTAAATCGATATTTATTTTAAATTGAAAATTATCGTCATTAGGCTGCCATTGCATACCTATGATTTTTGTATCAGCGTTGGGATCATCGTCAAACTTAACAACGAGAGGGCTTTTATGAGAAGTGGGAATGCGTGACATGAGTTCTTTGTCATTTGAGATCCATTTAACTAAATTGAAACCTCCAGATTTGAACATTGCAATCATTTCTTTATACGTTTTTTCTGCGTTGTCTAAGCTGTCAATAGAACTGACATAATCATCAACATACATATGGTTCTCAGTTTCATAAGCGGCAAGCGGATATGAGTCGCGACTGTCAGCGGCGAGCTGACGCACAACGCGCATAGCGAGGTAAGGCGAACTAGACACACCAAAACACACCCTATTGAATTGGTAGATCTCTATTGGCGAATCAGAGTCGAACCGAAACAAAATGCGTTGAAACGGATGGTGTTTAGGCGCGAGTTTCACTTGAAAAATACATCTTTTCGATGTCAGCGGTTAGCGCGATTGAGAACATGCGGAGGTTGAGCAGCAGTTCGAAAATACTACTTTGTAGTATTGGACCTACATATAAAATGTCGTTAAGCGACTTGCCTGATGTGGTTTTACAGCCAGCATCGAGAACAACACGAGTTTTAGAAGTCTCTTTCTCTGGACGATAAACGGCTTTATGCGGAATGTAATAAACGTTATCATCTTGAAAATTATTTGGAACTTTAGACAAGTAACCTTGATCGATATATGTTTGTATAGTTGCGTTATAGTCGGCGCGTAAGTCACATGAGTCGAGTTTCTTTTCTAGGTTTAAAAAAACGGCGTTTAGCTATAGCGTAAGAGTGTCCTAATTCCGAAGGTGAGTATTTGAAGGGAAGATCTACTGTGTATCTACCACTTTCATCGCGTGAGTAAGTACTTTGAAATATTTTTTCACATGCTTCATCATCGGGACTGAAGTGTTTTTTATCGGGTACATTTTCTATTTCCCAAAAGCGGTGCGTTAATTGATCAAGCGAAAGCGACTCTGTTTGACAGAAAAACGTTTTGTCAGAGTTGGGCGCGGGTGTAGCGGGAACGTTATGCAAGAGTGTAGTATTATGCAAGAGTGTAGCGGGAGCGTTATGCGCGAGAATAGCGGGTGCGATAGCAGCGGGTGCGGATTCATTAGTTTGAGCATTCGTATTTATTGCGAGATGCGATTGACTATTTAAATTAAGTGCGTTTGAGTTTTGCGGAGAAGAACGAGAATTGTGCGAAGAAACGAGAGTGTGCGAGTTTTGCGAGAGCGAGTGAGTTGCGTCAAAAGACTGCGTATGCGTTGAGTTTGCGGCGAATAGCGAGCGTGAGATACATTGGGCTTTACCCATGGCGACATATCCGAGAGTTGTTTCGATACCTACGACCGACGAGTTCGGTGAGGTCGATTTATTAGATCCGAGTAAAAGCGGGAATAATTCGTTGCCAATGAGACAATCGATTTCTCCAGGTGCGTAATAATATTCATCAGCCATTGGCAGATGCTGCAGATGCGTTAATTCCGTCATATCAATGTCAGCGTTAGGCAAAAAGTCAGTAATTGTGTCAATAACACGAGCGTTTACTGTATAAAAACAGCGAGAGTCAAAACGTGAATAAATTTTGAATTGTGTTATTCCGAATGAGCGATTTTCAATTTGACCGATACCTTTAACTACCGACGGCGCGGGAGTTATTTTTAAATTTAAGCGTTCACAACAAGATTTTGTAATGAAATTACTCATTGACCCTGAGTCGAGAAATAAACGCATACGATTTACTTGATCGTTATTAAATACGTTTACAGACGCGGTTGGTAATAATACTGTAGTATCATTATTTAAAGCGCGCGCGGGAACAGTGACAGACATCGCCCGGTTGTTATCAAAGTTATCAACATTTGAAGTCTCGCGCCAAGAGGACGACTGCGCTTGATTGTCGTGAGTGCGAGCAGTATTCACTAGCGGCGGACGCGGCGGCTGCGAGTGCGAGTGAGACGGATAGCGAGCGCCAGCGCTAGCGACAGTGGCGTCGCCCGCTTGCGGCGGCGGCGAGGTGAACTGCGCTGTGCTTTGATAACGAGCCGGTGGGATGGTTTTATTATAATTTTGACTGATAACAGTATGTTGGAAATCAGCTGAGCGTTGAGGGCGATTTATATTGAAATTATTATTGTTGGTTTCATAGTGCAGCAGCGAGTGATGTTTGCGGTTACAACTGGAGCATTTGTTTGTCGATTTACAAGTATTTACATGGTGAAATCCTAAACAGTTTATACAAAAAGAGTGTTGACGAACAATATCGTTGCGAGTTTGCGTGTTTTGGTTTAAGAAATATTCACATTTAAATAAGGGATGAGATGAGTTTGCGTTACATACTTTACATAGTTGAAATTGCTGAGTTTGGAGGTTATGATTGTTGTCATATTTATGAGATACTTGAGGAGCTGCGATTTGAGAGTGGAATGCTTTAGTTTTATTTATTTGTGGTAATTGGGGAGTGGGTTTGCTAAATTGTTTGTTACTGGACTGAGTTGAGGATGGCGTTGGGCCATGTAATGCAGTGAGCTTAGATTGTTCACTTAAGAACTTTTTTAATTCAGCAAATTTGGGAATATCAATGTGTCTATGAGCTTGTTCAAATAGGTTCAGAGTTGATTTATCAAGTTTGCTTAAGGCAATATGCGTTATCATGAAATCTGCCAAATTATCAATTTGCAATTGTTGCAGAGCGGCTTCAGCTGTACAAAAGTTATCTAACAAATTATCAGCTGACTGACCAGGCCTTTGATTAATCATTTTATCCAAGTACATAGATGCTTGCACTCTTGTATCTTGGTATTTAGCTAGAAGAGCTTGCCAAATTATATCATAATTTTGAGAAGTTGGAGTTATGCCTGAGCAGATATTTAAGGCTTTGCCGGAGAGACACCCAATTAGATATTGAATCTTTTCAGCATTAGTTAATTGAGTATTGTTATGTATAACACTGCGGAAGTTTTCATAAAACACTGGCCATTTACCAGGAGTACCATCAAAACTTGTGAGTTGAAGCGGAGGCAATTTGATGTTAAAATTATTATTTTTATTTTGAACCTCAAGTTGCTGTCTCAGAGTAGTTTCCTTTTGCTTAATAAAACAGTACAACTCATCAAATGTATTGAGAATGCTATAACTCGGTTCTGCGGCTGGATTTTCTTTAAATTGTTCAATTAAAAGTTTATCAACCGTTTCTACATAGTCAGCTCGGGTCTTGTCTAGGGTTTGTGTCCTAGCAAGGAATGGAATGTGATAAGCGGGGTCAGAAACCTTTAAGCTTAGATTATACACTTCCTGAATAATGTGGAACAAACTTTGCTTTTTACTTTCAAGGAATTTAATCATAATATTTTCTTCACTTGAACTGGTGTATGCACTCGTTTTTTTCTGTGCCTCCCATGATGAAGGTAAAATGCGATATTTATATTTAACAAAATAAGTGAGAAATAAGCACAAGTTCAAGATCGGAATGTGTATTAGGAAGAAATATCCAGAAATTACTAGGAATAATAAGTTAGCGGTGCGTACATCAAATATGGCGGGTAGGTATATGAGCGGTGCGTTGAGATTAATTATTATGAGAAATGAGTATGAAATGCGTGAGTTAAACAGTAAGTAATACTTTTGTTATTTACTTAAACTGTTGTTATTGAGAAATAGTTGGTATTTACATAGAAATATAATGTTATTTGCGTGATTAAAACCAAACAAAGTTAGGCGAAGCGTGCGAGAAAAAATGGCGTAACTAACTTGAAAATGTGTTTTTGAGTATTTGAGTGAGTAAATGAGTAGCGTGTGTATATTGCGGAGGATATTAGGAGTGAGGGAAAGGATTTGGGATCGAAGGACCAGACTTGGAGGGGCAGGACATACCTTGAACACCGGGATGCTGCTTTCTCCAGCAATTGAGTTTCCACGACACAGGAATTATTATAAACGGCACAAAAATGTTCATCACCACTTCAAAAATTATAGCGTCATCTCGAGTCGTTTGTTTTCTTCGTTCTTGGTTCGAATTTCGGTGCCCAACGGTAGCGGGATAGGAAAGGAGGGATGTGTTGCCAGAGTATGGATGCGTTCATGTTAATGCGTGAGTGTGTGTGTGAGTTAAAATTAATTAAATATATTTAAAATAAACAAATAAATGGCGCAGCCAATTAAGGTTAAGTTATTTTAATCTTAACACCATTTAATTAATCTAATTATTTAAGTTAAACTGTAAGTAGATACAATTTTATTATTATGTTCTAGATAAATAGCTAGTCCGGGATAAACGTGTCAATATTTCATCAACACTCAATTATTACAGGGATTTTATCAGATCACTAAACAAATCTGACGAAATGGAAAAACAAGGGTTTCTGGCTGATTTTGTAATTTTACAAAGATTCAGATATTTGATCAAATGACTGATTTTATCTAGGTTAATGAAAAAATAGATTCGTCCTTTTAACACCCTACGTGATTGGATCATATCATTAGAGATTTGTTTTGGCCATTTTCCTGCGACATATAGGTACAGTCAAGGGCAAAGATATCGACACGGCCAAAGTTACAAAAATATGTATACACGACTTTATGCACTTAATATTAAGGCCGTGTATACATATTTTTTCAACTTTGCCGTGTCGATATCTTTGCCCTTGACTGTACATAGGTAACCGGATAGGTGCATGATGATTTGATTTTTAAACTGATCTATAAAATTAAAATTACTGCACGCAATAATTACGAAGTTAATGAACCAAACAGTTTAATCATCATTTTATAGGTCTCAAAACCACTGCTGCTTGTAAATCAGATTAAATCGTATATTTGTCACGTTTATACATTATTCCTTAAAAAAAGCATTTAGGATTTGTTATGATATTATTCTACATAATACTGTGTAAGTATCTTCCTCAGTTCATATTTTATTTATTTATTTCAGACTTAGAAACATTAACTTAGAAACTTTGAAAAACTTTGGACATTTTCATTGCAAAGTTCAATAGTTCAAAATCGTCTGAACCTAATAACTTAGCTAATATATCTTTATTAATTTAGCGGTCGAATAAAAAGGCCAAGAGCGTGTCGGGCAAGCCCAAGATAGGGTTCCGGGCCGTTACGAAAAAATCAAGCTATTACTTTAGTATTTGCTTATTACTGAATTACTTAAATAAAGTAAAAAATATATAGTTTAGTTCAGTTTAGTTTATTTATTCATTCAATACATCATTACATTATAATTTACATAAATGTCAGTTATAAGAATTTGTATTGAAATCGTCAAAGGTAATAAAAAGATTAGTAATCATTATAAAAAATAAAATTCTAAGCATGTCATTATGTGAATGAAGACAATTAACATTATGCTGAGTGGGTCCCAATTTATACTATTCGATGTTTTTTTTTAAATTATTATTTAAATCTCTCTCTCTCTCTCTCTCTCTCTGGCCCATAAACTATCTCTATGCCAAAAATCACGTCGATCGGTCGCTCCGTTTCGACGTGAAAGACGGACAAACATACAAACACGCACATTCGCATTCATAACATTAGTATGGATTAGTGGCAGGAGTCGTCAGTAACTCTAAAGAAGCTGAGGTCGTCAAGCCAGCGCTGCCCGCTACTTGTGCCCTTAGATCCTGCGGCACAGCAAATCAAGGATCCTCAGGTACATCAGGACTTTCGACAGTCACCATCCCCTAATTTTAGTTTAATTTTGTCTCTAGACAGATTTTGCTCTTGAAGTCTCTTTTAGAACCTTGTCACGCTTATCACAATAAAATTAGTAAGTAAGCTAGTAAGAAATCAAGATAAATACGAACTTTTCCAAGCAAATACGACTACTAAACATTATTAACTAGATGTTTATCTACCATTTTTCGTAAAAAAGTACTTATTACCTATTAAAAATTACTAAATATTTTTAACTATTTTTTTTAAGGTGGGAATGTAGGAGCTCCAAAAATCGTCAAAAATCAACGAGTAATTGAAACCAGTATTGGTAACTTGCTAATTTTCAGTTGCAAGTAAGTATAATGGCAATTTTTTTTATTCGAGACACAAACAATAAGTAAAACAACACAATAACAAAAAATAAAAAGGGTAAAATAGAAAATATACTTCGTATGAACTATGTTGTGTGCCCGAAATGGTCCCCGGCCGCCTCAGCATAAATCCTATTAAACTAGCTTTCGATCAAAGAAAACCGTGTAAAAGGATACAACATCCCTCTTTCTGCGCCGGGGGTTAAAAAATTGGTAAAATAATCAATCTTTACAGTAATTCCTATTTGACAACCAGTTACGTACCGATAGTCGACTAATAAATTTTTACACCCCAAAGTCAATAGTAAAATATGGAATCTTCTTTTATTATTTGTTTAAGATTCTTGATCTAAGCCTATGTATTAAATGAGCTACAAATGAGTGACATTTTCATATCCATTTATTATTTAGTTTCAAATATCAAAATGAAAGATGGACGGCTGTACATACGATGTGTATACTAAACCTAATGAGGGCTATCGCGTATGAATTCGCCGCTAGAGGCGCTAGTGTAGCGTGAGGTCGGGTTTATTTATAATTAGAATAATTTTGTGAATATTTTGCATTACTTGAAATTAATTATGGCAATCATGCGTTACGGGGCAATGAATGTCTGTGTTTTGAGACAGTTTGGTCTTTCGGAAACTTTTGTCCTCCTTTTTTCCGAACAAAACGGGACTGCGGAACAGTGTGGTTGCTCGATATTTGATACGGTTTTAAGTTGTATTAAATATGATTCTAATCTAAACTTTGTTTTCACGCCCGTATAACAGACTTGGAAAGCCTCACTTAAAAACCTCACGCAACAGTGGCGCCATCTAGAAAGACAAAAAACGATAGCCCTCATTGAGAGAGCGCGGTAATACGAATAAGTAACTATTGTTTGTCAAACCGAGTTGTTGAGGAATTTTCTGTGTATCTTGAAAAATACGATATCAGCGCCTTGAATTATCAATTAGACGCCCCTTTTACCCACCACCCATGCCACTATGCCACCACAATGTCCCCCTGGTGGGTATACGGGTATTTTTTTTTACCCGTTGTCCTACCGTGACCTAACATGAATTATGACGTCAAATGATTAGACAATCAAATAAAGTCCATACTAAATTTAATTAAATCTAGAATGAAATAGAATTTAACAGTTTTCACAGAGTAAACCTGTTTTTTTCTTCTCAGTTTTTAAGGCAGTCGGGTTTTTCGTTTTTTTTACTGATGATGGAACGAGATTGACAGATGCCTGGCTGGCTGCGGTTTCAAGGTCGATGCAGGCTGCTTCCAACCGAAGCAACTGGAGATCTATGCGGAAGGCCTATGTCCAACAGTGGACGTCCTACGGCTAATAATTAACAGTCACAAATATCGTAAACCACCGATCGAAAATGATCTCAATTTCAAATACGAATTATGACTGTCATTTTTTACAGACTATGCAATGATTCACCAGCCGCAAAAATAAAATGGAAATTCAAAAGCATACAGTCAAAGAAATATGTAAACATTAAACCGCCTGCTGTAGAAGATCATTTTGTTATTAATAAATTTATCATAGTGTCAGTTTCGAAAAAGGACGTTGGATCTTACAAGTGTATCGCTACAAACGAAGCAGGACAAGATGAACATATTTTTAAAGTCAAAATTAAAGGTAATTTGTTTTTTTTCCTACTTAAGTAAAATGAGACTTTAAAGTAGCGCAGATAACGTGGGAATTTCATAGAAACCTACAAAATACGCGGACATTACGACCTTCAGAAGTTCTATAACTTATTCAATCTTAGTAACAACACGCGTCTGCGAGGCCATCAATTTAAAGTATCTACAGTATGAACGATCTCACAACAATCCTCCCAGAAAATTCTTTTATGTAACAGAGTGGTCAAGACATGGATCAAACTACCAGAACATGTAGTCTCAGCACTGAATGTGAACCAATTTAAGAACCAGCTAGACCAACACATTAGCAGTACAAATAATACTTGCCCAAAGAACAGCTAGATACAGGCACCTATCAGTTACCTCCAACTGCCTGCCTGATAATTTAAATAATAATAAAACTGACCAGCAATTGACCTCTATCTCGCCATGAAAAGTGCAGATGACGGCCAAAGGTCTCACCAGTTCAGTTAAAGCCTATTCGCTTGGCTTTAGCCCTATGTTGTATTATCCGGAAATACAGACGGAAGTGAAGTTTATTACCTTAGCTGTTCGCATTATACAGTGTGTTACCGGGAGGTTGAAGTAACGCATTCCTGTAACGTAACCATGACATTAATTTAATTCACTAACTAAAATTCAAACTTTGTTAACTTTCTAACAAAATTATAATTGCCAGCAAAGTACAGCAAAGTAAATTGACAAGTAAATGTAAATGACAGCCGACGATACTTTGATTATTACTAAGTAAGTCTAATCGTAAGTCAAGTCTTGTCAATTTACTTTGCTGTACATTGCTGGCAATTATTTTTGTTAGAAAGTTAACAAAGTGAGAATTTTAGTTTATTCATTATATTATGTCATAGTTAAGTTACAGAAATACGTTACTTTATCCTCCCTTAAGAAAAGCCTGGCAGCCGGTAACACACTGTAAAAGATGAAGCAACCGCTTCGCGCGGGCCAATGGATCATTAACTATAGTAGTGCCACGAGAGTTGAAGTGAATGATTACACACAGCTACATGAAGAACTGGTTGTATAAAAGGAGAATGAATGAAAGGAATGAGAGAATGTCAAAATCCCGCTGTCATTATATTACATGAATGAATATGTGTGACCTCAACACTGGTGGCACTACCTGTACTGGAATGCAGATTGAGTGCAAGTATAGTCAACAAAAGTACATACAACTTATTAAAATGTATTTAAAAAAAAAAACTAATATTGTTTTAAGCTGACACTATAGCAGCAATATGAAATGAAATTGTAGAATATTTTTTGACGAATGAATCGTTTATTCACAGAATATATTATGGCATAACATAAATAAAGTAAAATTATTACTAAAAGTAAATGAAAAGCACCTAACTCATAATTAAATAAACTATAACTATACTTCACTAAAACTTGAACTTAACTAAAGCCGTGGTGGCCTAGTGGTTTGACCTATCGCCTCTCAAGCAGAGGGTCGTGGGTTCAAACCCCGGCTCGCACCTCTGAGTTTTTCGAAATTCATATGCGGAATTACATTTTAAATTTACCACGAGCTTTGCGGTGAAGGAAAACATCGTGAGGAAACCTACCTGCGAAGCAATTCAATGGTGTGCGTGAAGTTCCCAATCCGCACTGGGCCCGCGTGGGAACTATGGCCCAAGCCCTCTTGTTCTGAGAGGAGGCTTGTGCCCAGCAGTGGGACGTATATAGGCTGGGATGAACCTATACTTCGTTTTTTTTAGCATTAGAAAAAGGGTAAACAATGTTGACGAATATTTTTATTGAAAAACGTTTTATAAAAAACAGTAACTATTACTTATGATACCAAAAGAATGTAAATGATCATAATATCCTTGCTAATTGTTACATATTTGCTGTGATTTATTTCATTTCAAGAACGCTTACCTTCTTTTTAATGCTAAAAAAAACGAAGTATAGAAAAAAAAATTATCCCATCGCAGCATGGACCCAAATATGCTGGCAACATACCGGGTGTGCCCTGAAATACGAGCAAAAAATTAAAACAAAACAACATTAGTTCAGCGACTTTTAAAAATAATGGAGTCTTTTAATTTTCCTTTTTACTTAAAAATTAAATACTGCTATCAATGTACGCCATCCTTGAACACAACTGACGTCGCCTGTCATTTTGCTTTACATTTCTTCTTCGAATAAACTTAAAAATGTAATGACAATTAAAAAACTAATTATTTTTAAAAGTCGCTGAACTAATGTTGACCATTTTGAGTTATATGGTCTGTTTTAATTATTTGCTCACATTACAGGCCACACCCGGTATGTATACCTAGTACGTAAAGATATTTGACATTTGTAATTTAATAACAATAATTATTATGATTTTAGCTCCTGCCACTGAACCACCTCAAATAGACAAGACGTTTCGCATGTTTCGGGCTACAGCAAAATATCCCTTTGCGCTGAATTGCAAGTACGTAACCAACAGCGAAGTTACGGTCTAAAGAAACCCTTGTTCTTCTTACGTAACCATCTTACATAACCATCACTGGTAGGGGATCAAAATTAATTTCGTTGCCTTGTCACAACTCTGTCACGAAATGAGGGCTAAATTACGTTCCGTGGACAGAATCTTGGGATTGTGAAGCTCAATCCAGTGGTTTGGTCCTGACTCCAACAAATGCACGGCTATGGCTGACTTATTTACCTGGCGATTTTTAACAGCTGCAATATGCCGCGTGTGTGTGCGTATGAAAAAAAATGAAAAATATTTATTGTTGTATGTGTGATAAGTCTTGACATTCCTGTTCCTGAAGTTCCTCTTACAGTCTAAGCATGATACGATGTAATGGATAGAGACCTTTAACATGCTAACAAAAAAACATTAAGGGGCTGTTTCACCATCCATTGATTAGTGTTAACTGACGGTTAAATAAGATGCCGTCTCCGTCTTTTCGAACAAAACAAATAGAGACGGCATCACATTTAACCGTCAGTTAACACTAATCAATGGATGGTGAAACAGCCCCTAAATCTCTTTTTACAGAATTGTTGGCGGTCATCCAGCGACAAAAATAACATGGCAATACAGAAAAAGACAGAACGCACAGTATAAAAAATTAAAACAAAAAGGAGAAGTTTTAATGTTTAAATCAGCACAAATATCTGACACCGGCTATTACAGATGCGTAGCTGTAAACGAGGCTGGGACCGATTCACACGTCATGAGATTGTATGTAAAAGGTACAAAAAATGGAACCGACTTCAAAAACCTTGATAATAATGATTTTTTTTATAGTTTTTAGTGATTTGTTGTCAAAATGCATCTCACAACGATTCCATTAAGCTCAAACACAGCTTAGTTATATCATTTTAAAACGGAGTACCGGTACCTACGGTGTTCTTTATCCAGGGCCCAATTGCATAATAAAGTACAAGCTAATAGTATTAGTGAATTTCAATACAAAATCGCTAATAATATTAGCTTGTACTTTGTTATGCAATCGGGCCCTGGTCGCGTTTACCAAATGATACTTTCTGAATGTAAATACTTGATTTAATGTTAAAAATGCCAAAATCGCTATAGGTGTGCTTTAAAAATTCAAGGGTTGCCCTCGATTTCTCTAAGATCCCATCATCAGATCCTGATTTGGTGTCAAAAGTACCACCTCGGAAGTATGTCTTTTAGAATTAAAAAAGAATTTTGAAAACCGCCCCTAAATTGGCGGAGTTATCGAGTAACAAAAATACAAAAAAAAAAACATACACTCGAATTGAAAACCTCCTTTTTTGAAGTCGGTTAAAAATGAGCTAAGCTGAGCGAGGATGTGGAACGTTGTGATTGTTAGCGCCAGGCAGCTGAGCAGTGACAGAATGACGTGTAGGTAGTAGGTAGTGGGCTCTTTCCAAGTAACCGAGCCGAGTCGCTCGCGCTACTGGCTGCTACTAGTCACATTCCTCGCAACATATTACACGCAACACATTTCTCCCAATACATTGTTCGCAACGCATTCGTGGCAACACATTCCTGGCAACACATTCCTCGCAACACATTCCTCGCAACACATTTCTCCCAATACATTCTTCGCAACACATTCGTGGCAACACTCCTTGCAACACATTCCTCGCAACACATTCCTCCCAATACATTCTTCACAATACATTCCTCGCAACACATTCCTCGCAACACATTCCTCGCAACACATTCCTCGCAACACATTCCTCGCAACACATTCCTCGCAACACATTCCTCCCAATACATTCTTCACAATACATTTCTCGCAACACATTCCTCGCAACACATTCCTCGCAACACATTCCTCGCACGGAACACATTCTTCGCAACACATTCCTCGCAACAAATTTCTTGCAACACAATCCTCGCAACAAATTCCTCGCGATACATTCCTCGCAACACATTCGTCGCAACACTCCTTGCAACACATTCCTCGCAACACAATCCTCGCAACACATTCCTCGCGATACATTCCTCGCAACACATTCCTCGCAACACATTCCTCGCAATAAATTTCTCGCAACACACTCCTCGCAACACTCCTCGTTACACTTCTTGCAACACACTCCTCGCAACACTCTCGCAACACACCTCGCAACACTCCTGGAAACACTCTTCGCAACACTCCTCGCAACACTCCTCGCAACACATTCCTTGCAACACATTCCTTGCAACACGTTCCTCGCAACTCTCCTCGCAACACTCCTTGCAACACATTCCTCGCACGCACATCTCTGGTGAAAACGCGGCCTAAACCTAGGCTGGCGACCCAATGTGTAAATGGGCGTTTACCTTTACTTGTCCGAATTTAATTTGCCCGAATTTCACTTGCCATACCAACGTTTGCCATAAAATATATATAACCGTGCTGTTTTCAGGATTTTTTTAAAATGTAATCATATAGAATGCAGTGGTTAGGTTAGGTTAGTTTAATATCAATGGCAAATGAAAACGCTAGAAAACGATACATTCGGGCATATGAAGTTCGGGCAAACGATAGAGAACCGTAAATGGGTCATAAACAGTAAGACAGCCTAGACCTTTAGTTTCCTTAATTACAGTATACTATAAATGGTAACAAATCATGGTCATGTTTAAAATGGTAACAAGTAACTTTTCGCTGAATTTTGATGAATATTTCAGAAACATTGAAACGATCAAGGATTGAAGGCACGGGAGACGAATTAATTCAAAAATCTAGTGAGTATTACATGAGTATTATTGAAATAACAATTCAATCAAAATAATAGTGTCGTTTTGTCAGGACAGTTTTCTGTAAAAATGGCCGATTATTCTGATACAGTTTTTTAGCTATCCGGTATAAATACAGTATCTCTAAAAAATAATTGGAAAAGACTTAAAAACTAGCGCTCGAATACTAACTAGCGCCCAGGTAATTATTAAAACTAAAATGTAAAAAATCTTTAGCTTCCAAATTTAGCACATTCATGGATAAAATATTTATCTATCTTCTAAAACTAAACTAGATTAATGTATTTTAAACATGAAACTATCGTGAGACTCACTCATATTAAATGATATTGTAACGGATAACTCACGCCTTAAATCGAGTTTAGCTCGACATATTTCGGGCTATTTCGTAGCCGTTCTTCACCGGAGCTACGCGCCACCATTCTGCTCGCGCGAAACATGTCGAGCTAAACTCGATTTAAGACGTGAGTTATCCGTTATTGTAACTTAACCATTTAATATAATGTATTTTATACAGAAATGTAAATGTTTAGATAGTTTAATGGGGGAATTTCAATATTTAAGACACCAATTGATGTTGTTTTGTTTACATTTAATTAATTACCAGATAATTTATCCTATCAAAACCTTGATTCCAGAGCTCCGCCCGCCAATGAAAAGAAATAAGCAACGAAAACCGAGAAAAGGATGGAGTTCCACTGACAGCGAAAGTGACAGTGACAGTTCCAGCGATAGCAACAGTACGTACAGACCGATTCACAAGAACTGGCACGAATGGATTGAACGAAAGTAATGTCACTTAGACATTTTTGTTGGAAAATGACAGATTCATGACATTTTCATATTTGTGTGAAGTGTTTTCTTAGGTACACAGATACTTTCATTCACTCATTCAATCCATTCGTGCCAGCTCTTGTGAGTCGACCTATACTGGCGACTATAGCGAACGTAGGGTACCTATTTTCCTACGAATAATTTTAAGTCAGACAGCGTAACTCAGAACAATTACACACAAAAAGTGGTCATACTTTAAGCCAAAACGACTTGTGAATCAAATACAAATTAAAAATAATGGAGTCTTATTTTTTTTTCTTTTTAACTAACATAGATCATTCTTTTTAAACTGAACAACATTATTTCAGCGACTTTTCCGTCGTACAGTCACCAGCATTAATATCTGCCACAGCGGAGCGTGCAAAAATATGTGACACGTCCTTCCGGCCCTAGAAATAGAGTCGTATCAGATATTTATGCACGCTTGTTGTGTCAGATATTGGTGCTGGTGACTGTACACAATACGAAATCCTTAGAAAAATACTTATTACTTAATTTTTTGCAATGGCTACGGAACCCTATCTTGGGCGTGTCCGACACACTCTTGGCCGGTTTTACTTATTATAATTAACCAACAATGATTAATTTGTTAAGGGAATGCACTGAACTTGCCTGGAAAAGGTGCTTTAGAACTATAATTTTTGCTCATGGCTTAGGATTAGTAACCATCCTGTTTTTTTTTTCAGAAAGACACCGAGGGAAGATGCCCAATAAGAAACGAAACAGACGACCGTCAAAAAGAGACAGTAGCAGTAGCTCTAGTGACAGTGACGGTATGTAATGGTAATGTACTAGGTAGTTTTCAATGATTTTGACAACGTCAAATCTGAGTCATCATCATCATCATCATCAGCCCGAAGACGTCCACTGCTGGACAAAGGCCTCCCCCTTAGAACGCCACAATGAACGACAACTTGCCACTTGCATCCACCGGTTTCCCGCTACTCTCACGATGTCGTCAGTCCACCTGGTGGGAGGCCTGCCAACGCTTCGTCTTCCGGTTCGTGGTCGCCACTCGAGGACTTTTCTTCCCCAACGGTTATCTGTTCTTCGAGCGATGTGGCCTGCCCATTGCCACTTCAATTTGCATATTTTTCCAGCTATGTCAGTGACTTTAGTTCTTCGACGAATTTCCGTATTCCGGATTCTATCGCGCAAAGAAACTCTGAGTAGGTACAATCTGTAGGGAAAATCTGAGTAGGTACTTTAATCTACAGAACTTTTCATGTAACAGACAGGGTGAGGAAACGATTGGTCCTTGGTCAAACGCAAAAAAAACGGAAGTTTTCAAGTCGACGCGTATATTCATTTTTTTTTTATTTATGACCACGCATAACTTTTTACAAAGTAGTCCGATTTTCATAATTATTTTTTTATTGGAAAGCGTATACCCCAAGGTTAAATTTGGAAAAAAAAATCTTCCCTAAGGGTAGGAAAACAGGGGATGATTGATTGATCAGTCACTGATTGTACTGTATAAGCACGCATAACTTTTGACAGAGTAGTCCGATTTTGATAATTCTTTTTGTAGTGGATAGGGTAGCTACTGGTATGGAATTGGTGTGTACCTACTATATAAATTGCGAAAAAAAAAATACCCCAACGGTGGGAAAAAAGTATAAAATAAAAAAAATAACAAAAAAATTAAACCGCCGAAGAAAGTGAAAAGCAAAATATAAAGAAACCTTTTTTTTATTTAACCTTAATCTAGGTACCTATATTAGTCTACGTCACCTACATAATAAGTATATACTGGGCTTCAATCACTCCAAAAAAGGTTTATTATTTTTTGCGTTTCAGTTTTTTCGGGGGTTTAATTTTTTTTTTGTCATTACTAATTGAAATTAACTAACATTAGGTACTTAATTGAAGTTTAATTGTTTGCTTTAGAACTTAATGCACTGAACTTGCCTACAAATGCTGTTTTAGAACTATAATCACAGCCATATATCGAGATACACAAAAAAAGCGATTTAAACTGTATGAGAACCTAGCGTGTCGAATTTTTCGTGCCTACGATGACGATATATGGTCTGTGACTATAATTTTTGATCATTGCTTTGAGTAATCCTGATATTTTTTTACAGAAGGACACCGAGGGAAGATGCCCAATAAAAAACGTAACAGACGACCGCCAAAAAGAGACAGTAGCAGTAGCTCCAGTGACAGTGGTGGTATGTTATGTACTAGTTTTCTAACGTAATTTAGCATACTTATGTAAAATAATCTGGTAGTGACATTCTGGTAGTCCAGCCAGGATCGTCTCCGCAGGACGGAACTCTTCAATGGTTAATGGCATCGACTTGAAATTTGGTATGCAAATGTAGTTTGGGTGACAATGCAAGTATAGTCAACAAAAAGTACAGTCAGCAGAAAAAGCACTTTTTTTTTTCAGAAAGACACCGAGGAAAGATGCCCAATAAGAAACGTAACAGACGACCGCCAAAAAGAGACAGTAGCAGTAGCTCCAGTGACAGTGACGGTATGTTATGTACTAGTTTTCGTTTAAGAATAAGAATGGTTTTATGTTGATTAGTACATTGTGTCTTAAGGGCGGTAAATAAGGAATTACGAACGAGAGTCTATTAGAAGTCGAAGACTGAGGGCTTTAATGAGTCGATGTGCGTAATTCTAGTACCGCCCGTGCGACATACAATGTTTTTCATCACATTTGCGAGTAAAATTGCATATTTGTAAAAGAAAAACTAAAATGTTTTCAAAAATTGCTGATACTGCTGATTGCGCTCTTGGCAGCGCCTTTTTTTATTTGAAAGCAGGTTTTCTACTATACTTTAGAAAATACAACATTGTACTTTAGTTTCTTGTTAACCTTAGCGGTCCCCCGACAACGACGACGCTTAGATAAAAGAACATTACTAGGTACTTGTACTAAATTAACTTAGGGTAATTTTGTGGGAAATCAGCATAGTCCTCGCGGGATAGGGATAAACTAATTCTTCGCAGATGAAGTCGCGGGCAACAGCTAGGTAGTGCATAATTATTTTTTGCTTTTTAGTTGTCTTTTTGGCGGCGTTTTTTTCGGGCGTTTTTTTTATTATTTTTGCTGCGTTTTTTTATGTCGGGGTTTTTTAAATTTTTATTTTTGTACCCACTGCATGTATATGTACTTATATGTTTATTGTTTTGTTTAGCAGTATTATTGTACTCGTATTAGTTGTTCAAAAATAAATATTTTATTTTCTATTCTATCTGTATCCTATTTTTAACCCCCGACGCAAAAAGAGGGGTGTTATAAGTTTGACCGCTAAGTGTGTCTGTGTGAACCGATTTGAATGCGGTTTTTTCACTTGAAAGCAGGTTTTCTGGCGATGGTTCTTGGAGACGTTTTATCAAAATCGGTTCACCCGTTTTTGAGATATTGAAGTTTGAAGTGAAAATGTCGGGGTTTTCCAACTCTTTGTTGCTTAGGTTATTTTTTGTACAATAATGAGTTTACATTGACTATATATTGTTACCTGTTTATTGTATTTTCTTTTTCAGATATATCCCGAATGAAGATGCCCATTAAACCACCACAAAGAAACAGTAACAGTATGTATAAGTTTCCTTTTAATACGGTATTTGACTATTTTGTATATGTTTTATAAATTAAAACTACACAATGCCTGTTATCGAATAGAGAAACAATTTTTAAGCTACCTTTACAAATAACAAAGTTATGAGGGTTTGAAATTCAAGATTAGACAGAGAAAGACATACTGGCATGTGACGTCACACGCCAGTACCGCCATACTTGCTGCATAGAGAAAAGCGTTTGAGAAAGAGACACGTATATAGATTTTTCAAAAATTCACTATAAATCCAATTTTCAACCGATTTAAGTTTTCTCTTCGCTAAACACTGTCTGTATATCTATATTTTCATAATAATATTAAGATACGGCAAATTCAGGAGTTGTTAAATACTGTATTGGCACGGAGATTCTAGCGCTAGAATGTGTTTTGTCTTGTCATGATCCAATAAACCAATAATAGCCAAAAGACGAAGCGTTGGCAGGTCTCCCGCTAGGTGCACGATGACGTGGGAGTTGCGGGCAACCGGTGGATGCAAGTGGCGAGTTGTTGTTCATTGTGGCATTCTAAGATCTTTGTTCAGCAATGGACGTCTTTCGGCTGAAGAGGAAGACAATGATGATATATACAGAAACACATGAATACTTAAACATAAAGCTCTATATTATGAAATTACGCAAAAACTTTTTTATCTTTAATTGACTATGTGTTTATACTTTTTTTTTCTTAAATTGACTAGCTTTGATTTACGAATACTTAGTGAAAAAATATTTTACTCTATTCATTCTTAATATTTTAGCACCTGGGCGACCAAGCTTTGCTCGGGTTAAAACTCGACAATAATCGTTTTCCCAGAGATATATGACCAAGCTAGATCAATTTGTCATCCCCAAAAACCCCCACATACCACATGGAAATTGTTGGAGCCGTTTCCGAGATCCCCGAAATATATGTATACAAATTGCTCGTCTAAAGGTATTAGATACAGAAACACATGAGATTTTTTTTTTTTTTTTTTTTTTCAACTGGATGGCAAACGAGCAAGTGGGTCTCCTGATGGTAAGAGATCGCCACCGCCCATAAACACCTGCAACACCAGGGGGATTACAGATGCGTTGCCAACCTAGAGGCCTAAGATGGGATACCTCAAGTGCCAGTAATTTCACCGGCTGTCTTACTCTCCACGCCGAAACACAACAGTGCAAGCACTGTTGTTTCACGGCAGGATTAGCGAGCAAGATGGTGGTAGCAATCCGGGCGGACCTTGCACAAGGTCCTACCACCTGCAAAAGCTGAGATGAGTATACTTAAACATAAAGCATATCTATATTACGCAAAAACTTGGTTTTTGTTTCTTAAAATTGACTATGTGTAATGAATGAGCTTGTTTTACGAATAGCGAAAAATTAGCTCAAATTTTTTTCGGAGAGAGATCTGATGATAAACAACAACTTCACAAAGTTTCAAGCTGCGGAAACGAATAGTTATCGAGAAAAATAGTAGATTTTAGAAGAAGAGCATAAAACGAGCCATTTTACCCAAGACGTTCATATAGCCACCCGAGCCGGTACGGCGAGTGTGGATAGACACGTCGAGGGGAAAATGGGTTTAATGCTCGAGTTTTAAACTCTGCTTTTCACTTAGATTGCGAGGAAATTAAATAGCATCAGTTAACAATTATTCACTTTCTATGTACTTTTTATTTTTTATGCATTATTAAAAATTATTATTTTTTAATTTTATTGTTTTATGTTGATTGATTTGATTGATTTTTAGTTTTATATAAATTAAAAATTATAAAAAAAATACGTAGAAACTTTTTTGTTTGTGGCTGTTCACATTGGTCTTAGCTGATTACCTTGGTCTTAGACGAAGATTTTATTTTATGCACTAGAGCATAAAAAGTCATTTTATGTCGCCTAGATACAGCATAAAAACGAACTTTACCTATGGCGTTTTTGACATTTTTAGAATTAAGATAAGCATTTAGATTCAGAAACTAACATTTGGTAAACTGGACCTGATGAAGATGACCAATGAAACTCGTCAAAGCTAAGTAATGCTCGCTCGTCTATAAACGATCATGATTAATATACCTAGATAAGCGACTAAGAAAAAGCTTTTAAGTTAATGATTCTTTCGAACTGATCTGATGCTGAAGCCGGAAGGTAGGCAACGGAACTGTTATAAAACAACGTAACTAAGCCGTCTTTGGGCTTAATGGAATCGTTGTGAGATGTACTTTGGCTAAGAATCAGTAAAAAGTGAGAAATAAAGAAAATTTTTAACAAAAGTAAAACCGACTCCAAAAAAATAAAAAAATAACAAAAAATGGAACCGACTACAAAAACCTTCAAAATATTTTTCTAGTTACCTACTACCTCGAAGTCGGTAACTCAGCACGACCCAGCAGGAGGGATTGAAACCCATATAGTATGTAGGTGAGCTAGACGACTATTGTTCCACTACTGCTGGATCGTGCTGAGGCACCGACTTCGACCTAGTAGGTACCTAGAAAAATATTTTCAAGGTTTTTCTAGTCGGTTTCATTTTTTGATATTTTTTTATTTTTCATACAAATATATGCCCCGACCGGGGATGGAACCCGGGACCTCAAGCTTCGTAGTTTCGTAGTCAGGTTCTCTAACCACTATCTGGTCGTCCAAACATAAAAGCATGCCTACTTATTTTATTACATTAAACACTTTGGTGCTTCATATAGAAATATCCGTTTAAAAAAAAGGATCCCCTCTTCTTCTTCCATCAAATCTTAAGCTCAGGGTTCACCACCGAACACAGTGGTACATTTTTAAATTTCATTACACACTCATTGAACCTAAGATTTGAATATTATAAAAATACCCCATAAGTACTAATCCCAATTTTTAAAGTAACACCTAAAGTTTAAGTAACATTGTTAATATTTTTAAGCCGACTTAATCATAAGATGTATGGCTTATAAAATAAATGAGATTAAAAAAAAAGGATCCCGAAATCGAAAAATGATCTGAGTAAACTTACAATGTTTTTAAAAGAGATAAGAAAGGTGTCTATGATATCACACACTATGAGTTAAGATGAGATTTAAAAATCATCCCCACCTTACGTGTATGGGGTTACCCTAAAAACAAGTCGGTTTAGCAGTTTAACCGTTTAAGGGTAACAGACAGAGAGTCACTTCCGTATTTATAATTTTAGTAATAAATAAATTGTATATTTTTTTCAGAAAAATGGGGAGTGATAATACCCACTAATCAAAGTGGATCATCATCAGAAAGAGAAAGTGATAGTAGTGGCACTACAAGTGACAGTGACGGTATGTTAGACTTCGTTTTTGTCCGCTGTCCTTGCTTTTGCACTTGTTTCACTTTTTTTAATTGTATATGAGGTGTTCTGTGGTGCCGTGTGGTGTCGGTCGAGAATTACACCAGCCCCTCTCTTCCCGTGGGTGTCGTAAGAGGCGACTAAGGGATAAACCGGAGGATGGGCAGCAGCGTCCTCCGTGAACTATCGGGTATAACTGCGGTCGCCAACGCCTGCCAAGCGTGGCGACTAAGGCATTTTCCCCCCAAGGTACAAAATATGTCCAGCAGTGGACGTCTTTCGGCTGACATGATGAGGTGTTCTACAGGGAGTCTCTGACCATTTTAGTTTAAATCCAAGGTTCGATTCTACTCGCATAACTGAGCTTCTTTTCTTCTGCAACTTTGTAACGTATAACGTTAATTCTTAAAATCGAGAATGAAATAATTGTCGAATAGCTAGTAAATATTTATTAAAACATATAAAATCTAGAACTAGGAATCAAATAACAAAAGAAAACTATGGGGGATTCGAAGATGGCGGATGTAGACAATATCTAATTTTGCTAGTTCTGTTTCTTTGGCTAGTTGAAGTATAATTTTGATAGTGTTTTATGCGGCGATAAACCTTAACAGTGAACAGTGATCCCAAAATTCTATATTGCTCTCGTGTCTAACATTTTTTAATGCGCAAGTTGTCTCCGCGTGGTTTCTGGAATTTTACTATCAAGTTGCAAAAACTACAATCACCGTCCAACGTGCCTCTCAAAGAGAGTTTACCTTGACACTGGCGAAATTGTCCTATTAATTAGGACAGAAAAGCCATATTTTAAAAGAGAAGAAGAAGAAGAAGACTATGGGTCCTTGCTTTGCTTCTAAGCAAAAAAAAACTTTAAAAAAGAGCAAAAATCTCGCGGTTATTTAAAAAGAAGTTGTAGTTTTTAACCGACTTCAAAAAAGGAGGAGGTTCTATGTTTGTATTTTTTTTGTATCTTGTATTCGTGCTGGTAAATAAACAAATTATATTTCTTGCAGAAGGATTCAGAGTGGAAATACCCACTAATCAAACTGAGGAATCACCATCAGAAAGAGACAGTGATAGCAGCGCCGCTACAAGCGACAGTGACGGTATTTACAGTCTCCGTTTTTAAGGTTCCGTAGCCAAAATGGGAAAAACGGAACCCTTATAGTTTTGCCATGTCTGTCTGTCTGTCTGTCCATCCTTATGAATGTCAAAATATATATATAATAGATTTACAATGTTGTTTAAAGATTACAAGTAGGTATTTAGCACAGCTACATTTTTTAACACAACACAGTAGATTCGCTATTTGGAGTAAGTGGTCTGGTCGCCTATGCGGATCGGATTCATTTCCAATTTTCCAAATATCCCTGTCCATGATATATAATCATTAATTTTATAATACGCTTTAGATATTAATGTATTCTTGACAATAGTTTTAAAGTTTGTATCTGTTTGATCGGTTATATTTTTTGAATTTTATTGTTGTATATTCGATTTAGTTCCATTTTTATTGTGTTCGTACAAAACTATTTTCGACAATTATGATCTTTGAAATAGCATGCATGCATAGTAGGTAAAGGCTGATCAGAATTATAAAAAACCTCGCCATATTTCGGAAAACCAATAGAACTAATTTCTTGCACTGGTAACACTAAATTCAAATGTCTATCACTGTCAAAGTTTAACGTTGTTTGCGCGTGGTATTTTAAAGTGCTATTTTAGTTTTTGTGCGTTAAAATGCCGAAGATTATCCATAGCCTTAGAAGGATAATAATTCACAATGTAAGTATTTGTCGTAGAAAAAGTCTGAGGGATTAGAAAATATTCCTTTAAATAACATCACCGACACCGTTGTCAATATGACTGGTAGGTATCGTATGCTAAGTGTAAAGAATGTTGCAATATATATAATACGTAGAAGTGCTGCCCTCGCGTCAGTTTTTTATATTCCTGGTCAGCCTTTACTCTCTATCTATTCCATCCTTTACATAGATGTTCTTCATGTTCATGAGAAACAAATAGTAAACTGTTTTAACAGTATATAATATAACTTTGCGCTTTTGTGACAGTTTAGTTGGCGCTAGTGTCGTAAAGTCAGTTTGACAGCTTTGACATTTGCGTCGCGTTTGTGATTGGTTGAATAATTAAACGATCGAATCGCAGCAAGATTAACGTAGCTTCAAACGGACCTCTCAATACACTAACGCCATCTAGCGTAATACCAATGCCACCTGTCCGGGTATCGTTACTAACGTCATTGCACTTTTTATTTCAGAATTTCTGAAGGATGAGAAGAAACAAAGTCAGTCTGGCCTAAGATTTAATGTCAGCAGTGGTGAATGTAATGTCACAGTGAATCATTATTATTAACAAGTTTGTAACTCCCACCCGCAACTTCATTCGCGTAACCCATAAGACTCGTGTCTCCGAGCTATGTCGATGACTTTATAGTTCTTCGGCTATTTTCCGTATTGTGAACTCTATCGCGCAAAGGAACTACGAGAATAGCTCTCTCTATGTCTCGTTGCGTGACTTTGGGCTTATCCAAGAGACCAACTTATAATTTTTAAGAAATAAACTAGGTAATTAATAAAAAAATAATATCAATTATGATTAGACAATCACAAGCCGCCCAAACCACACTCAAACGGACTTCTCGTCCTCGATATTATTATAGAAGAAAACCCTCAGTCAAATATAATATGCTTTGAATTTCACATAGGGCAAGAGTCCGCGACAGCGGAATTAGCAAATATTTTTGGTCAGGTGTCTTTCAAACATAGTTTAAAGGTGTCTGGTAGCGCACCCCACAAAGTATCGGGCAATGATGGAAGTGATTTCGAAGCATACCAACCAAAATTATATAAAATTTGATTTTTAAAATATAATGGATATGAAGTGAACTTTTATATACGTTTAATACAGTCAAACAGGCTAGTACTCGTAACCTGTCACTATTTGTACTGTTTTTGTCAAACCTAAAATTACTAAAAGTGGCTCCGAAGCGGTAATGTTTCGTGTGCTCTGCCTACCCCATTTGAGAATACATGGGTGATGTTTGTGTGTGTTTGTTTAATACATTGTCACCTACCTAAGCCACCGATAAACAAATTTCATAGTTGCTTAACCGGGCAGCCTTTATACAATAACAAAGGTCTGGTTGTCGCGGGCTCTTGATCTATAGTAAAGAAAAAAAGAAAATGTTTATTCGGCATATAATCAAATTAACACACTTAGTACTTTGTAGACTCCGTCGCCTGATGAAAATGTATTTTTTTGCAGTTTTTCGGATAAAAAAACAAAAAAGGGGGGGTGAAATATTACACGATGAAAATGACCCATCGTGTCCGACAACGCGACCTCGTAAGTAATAACGATGTATATATACATAATAATAATAATTTATCCAAATATGTTGTTATGAAAAAGGGATTCAGCCAGCATTCATCGGGCTACGGAAGTTGACTCGGCGTTGATATTTTGTGGATTATAGTTGGTGTGCGAATTTCTTATATAGCCGGACGCCATATCGTATTGGATGAAGACAAAAATTTACTGGGTTAAAACTATTATCTTACTTAAAGAAAATAATTACTTGGATTTAAACAGTATTCCTGAGACTATGCATATTCTTGGTCAAAGAATTCCTTTTTTCCGTGTGTTCTTGAAGTGTCGCATAAAAAGGGCATACACAGAACTTTATAACATAATTTAAATAAGCTTTAAAGTAAAAGTAAAACACACTAAATCAGTTATCATACAGATAGTTCAACTCAGTTGTGCGCGCGGCCCTATGTGTGCGTGCGCTTGTAAATATACAACTTTCATTATGTCGCGGCAGTCGTCAATTCAAGATTCAAAATGTCCCATCGCTAAGTTACAAGTGCGTGCGTCTACTAAGACTATACTACGTTTTTTTAGCATTAGAAATAAGGTAAACAATCTTGATGAGTCATTTTATTGAAAAACGTTGTCTCACCGCCAGCGAGGAAACGATTGGCTATCGACTATTTTCTCGCTCAAGAAACGAACAAAAGATATAAGATCCTGTGTGAGTAAAAGAGACACATATATTAATAGTTGATCGCTGGCTGTTCACACTGTCGGCGAGAGCTATAAAACTCGCTGAGCTATAGATACTCGCTCAGCGATGTCAGCTTGGCGGCCGCCCCGCACGAGCGAGTCGAGTGGAGCGAGTAATCGCCCGTCGCACTCGAACACTCGCTTACAGCCGAGCGACAAAACTACACTCGCTTCTCGCTGCTCGCCCACTCGTTTATAGTTACTCGCTCTACTCGCTTCTCGCTCATCGTCGGCGGTGGGACAAGTGCCTTATGATACAAAAATAATGTAAATGAAATTGTTCAATAAAAGGACACCAAGCTAATGCTAAAAAAATGAAGTATATATATAAGGCGAATATAAAAGACATAATGTACTTAAGAACATTTCAATTTTTGTTACATGTAACCTTATGTCACGAAATTAAGGTGTTATTTCGAGTGCGCGCGATTGGCGGTTATAACAATACAAAATAAGACCATCGCTTTCGGTCATAGGCATAGGCAAGATTATTTTAAACAATACTATACCTACCTTGAGTCATTATTGTCTAAATCGATGGGTATTCTAAATCGATTATATACCTAGAAAGATTTTGAACCTAAGCGCCTATGTACTCGCTTTGGAGCGTTTCATTTTTCAACGAGGATAACCATCATAAAATATAGTTATAACCAGAACCAATTGTATTTTCTTTATTTATTTTCTTATTATGAGAGGGGAGGGAACGAGCACGAGCCTATGAGTACCAACAACTCAAGAAGTCACTGGTCCGTGTGTGTGTTTGTATGTTTGTTCGTCATTCACGCCGAAACGGAGCGACGGATCGCCGTGATTTTTGACATAGAGATAGTTTATGGGCCAGAGAGTGACATAGCCTACTTTTTATCCCGGAAAAATGCACAGTTCCCGAGGGAACAGCGCGATATAACCGCATTCCACAAGCAAAAGCTAGCACTATAAATAAAAATGAATCGCTGAAATGTGCATACGCAGAACTTCAGAACGATGGCAGAAAATTTGATGATTATTTTTTAACTAATAAAAGTACCTTAGCCTAACCCTTTTTAATCTAAACTAAAGGGTTCTACACGATAGTCCTGAAATATTAATAAATAAATATCAAGGAAATACACCTAAATAAGCTAGCTTTTGCCCGCGGCTTAGCCCGCGTGGAATTCGGTTATCGCGCGCTGTTCCCTCGGGAACTTTACTGTGCATTTTTTCGGGATAAAAAGTAGCCTATGTCGCGACCCGTCGCTCCGTTTCTACGAGAAAGACGGATAAATATGCAAATACACTTTCGCATTTATAATATTAGTATAGTATGGATAAAACAGTTTACAGTTACAAAAAAAAAAATCTTCGTCCATATGAAACAGCTGGGAAATGAATGAGGATCCCCTTTTTTGTTTAAAAAAAAAATTAATGACAAACATTTTTTTCTAGCGAATCCAATTAAACCACCAGTTATAGATAAAACGATAACGAGAGTTAAATCAGCGGTTGGCTTCCCAACAGCTTTTGATTGCAAGTAAGTTACATACTTAACTCCTTTGCTCAAAAAAGTAAACAGCAGGGCTACTACGAACGAAACTCGAAATTTGAAGTTCGTGTCATGCGGTCCCTCTGACACTTATACTGTTTAACACGAGAGCGAGAGGGACGGTACGATACGAACTTCGAGTTTCGTAGTAGCCTTGCAGGATGGCAGCGAGTAGGGATCGCATCGCTCGCATGCGACCTACTGTTGGGCTACTACGAAACTCGAAGTTCGTGTCGTGCGATCCCTCTGACACTTATACTATTTAATACGATAGCGAGAGGGACGGTACAATACGAACTTCGAGTTTCGAGTTTCGTAGTAGCCCAGCTGTAGTTGTTCGTGCGACATTGTTGCCACCTCAGATATTTTTTTACCCTAACGCTACGTGCAAGTACCCTAAATTAGGCACTATTTGTTTTCTCTAAAAATTTTATTTAAATTAAAACAGCAAATAAATGTAATTTATCAATAAACTAATAGCTAAACTACTACACCGTTTCAAAACATTCTTGGAACGCACCCATAATAGTCTTGGCTTCTATGTCATCTGCAGTAATTTTTTTCTTGAAATCGTACATTGCATTCGAAAACTTTTACCCTAGAAAATACCCTAAATAATTTTTTACCCTAAGCTTGTAAAACTACCTTGATTTTAGGGTAAAATACCCTAAGGTGGGGACATTGCGTGCGATGTAGGGCCTTCGCCACCAGGCCTGGTTTGCACGGAGCGGGTGGCCGCCTGTTGAACAACAGTATGAGCAGCTCTACGCGCGTCTCGTGCATAGGATGTTACGTGCACCCGCGCCCGCAGGCGTGCGCCCGCGCAGTGCACCCGCACCAGTCAGCGTAGGCCCTGAAAGCGCAAAACACACACAGAGGGTCTACTCTAAAATTCGAAAATCGAAGTTCGTATCGTCCCTTTTACTCTCGTATTAAATAGTATTAAGTGTCAGAGGAAAACGGACTTCGATTTTCGAATTTCGTAGTAGCCCCGCAGGACGGCAGCAGGTCGGGTTGAGTGCGGCGGGCTGTATATGAACAACATCACACCGCGGCGCCCGCGCACGACCTATCCGTACCAGTCATTTGTGTGTTTTGTGTCGACCTGCACCGGTACTGTGTGTGTTTTGCGCTTAAGTTATCCGGATCTATTCGTGGTCAATTGCAAATGTAATTACGGACATGAATTTCGAAACACGCACATGTGCGAACTGGGATTGAAACCCACTACCCTCTGCTTGAGAGGCTATAAGTCAAACCTTAGGCCACCACGGCTGTGACAAATATGTTATGCTTATTATTATTATGGCACTTAGATGTTATGCACAATTATGCTATGCCAAATCTTAGGACAATTAATGTTATACGAAATCCTTATTTACACACATAACAATAAATTTGAAGCGGGATTGTTAAATGTGACAAATATAATTATTTATTATTCTTGTAGAGTGATTGCGGGGGATCCTCGCGTCACAATACAATGGATGTTCCAGAAAGAACAGGCAAATGATCGAATTAAGGATTTACACCATAACAGAACACCGTATATGATCACATCCGTGCAGCCAGAAGACGCAGGGTTTTATATATGCCACGCTGAAAACGGCGGTGGCACCGATTCGCACAGAATTAAGCTGTTTGTCACAGGTAATTGACCAATAGCCTGCGACAGCTAGACCTGCGTTATATTATAAAGACTGAGTTTTTCTTATATAATGGTACTAACACAGTGCCCCTAGTGTAAGTTTGCGGTTACAAAATACGTCTCGATCGCGTTCGCGTTAAAATCTCACATTGTATGGAAGCACAAACATCGCATACGTTCCGCTAGAGGCGCTGTTCGTGTTTCCATACAAAATGAGATTTTAACGCGAACGCGATCGAGACGTATTTTGTAACCGAAAACTTACACTAAGGGTACAGGTAAGAACGCTCCCCAACTATGAGGTTTGGATATTGAGCGCTTGAATAAGCAAGCGCTATAATAGGAATAGAATCTATCCAATGTACAGATATTATAGCAGTAAAATGTCTCTGTGTTGATTTTGTATGCCGATAGATGTCGCTGTACTGAAATTTATATAATACTGAATCGCGCTGGCGGGATTTTTTCTGGCTTTATAAATAATAGGGTTATTAAATATTAAGTACCGGCTTTAATATTTGCCACCTCCTACCGACCCTTGAAATAGGGTCGTGTCAAAATTAAATATTTATGCACGATTTGTTGTGTCAGATTATGCCTTATATAGTTTAAGACCTCGAAGCTGTCATGGTCGTAGGTCCTACGCTAGTTGACGCGGAACAATAGTATGAGCAGCGCTAACTGCCTGCAGGATGCGCCCGCGCAGTGCACTTAGTTTGCGTAGACCCTTAATGCATATCGTATTAAAATTTCAGATTTCATGAATAAACCAGTGCCCGGACGAGGCAACGCAACAGGTAAACTAATAATACTACTAAGGCTAACATAAGATAAAAAAATAAGACTATTATTTCTATGACATTATCCTATTATTATTTCTAGGACATTAGCCTATTATTATTTCTAGGACATTAGCTTATTATTATTTTTAGGACATTAGCCTATTATTATTTCTAGGACATTAGCCCATTACTATTTCTAGGGCATTATCCTACTATTATTTCTAGGAAATTAGCCTATTATTATTTGTAGGACATTAGCCTATTATTATTTCTTTCTAGGACATTAGCCTAATATTATTTCTTGGACATTAGCCTATTATTATTTCTAGGACATTAGCCCATTGTATTTTCAAGGGCATTAGCCTATATTATTATTTATAGGACATTAGCCTATTATTATTTCTAGGACATTATTCTATATTATTATTTCTAGGACAATAGCCTATTATTATTTGAAGGACATTACCCTATTATTATTTCTAGGACATTAGCCTTATTATATTGTTTCTTTATTTGCAGATGCTTTCGAAAGTCCAATACAAAGAGGTGACCCACCAAACTGTTTACTAGCTAAGAACCCTCCAAATAGCAATAAACCAGCCAGAAAAAACGATTAACTTTAATTTAATTTAAAACCTGTGAAATGTTACAAAATAAATACATAATTTAAGTAGTAAAAAAAGTAATTTTATTTGAATTAGTCCCATTTCTAATGAATCAATCAATCGTATTTTTATTTCAGACCGAGGGTTAATTAAAGCATACTTAGGTACATTATTATTATTTTTTCAATAGGTAACTAAGTAATTTCACTAAGTTTCATTATAATGCGTTCCAAAGGGGTATGGCGGCCAGCATCATGGGAACCCTGCCACAGGCAGATCTTAGACGGGGTTTTTTTTATAATTTTTATAGGTGTTTTTTTTTGCAGGTGGTAGGACCTTGTGCAAGGTCCGCCCGGATTTGCTACCACCATCTTGCTCGCTAATCCTGCCGTGAAGCAGCAGTGCTTGCACTGTTGTGTTTCGGCGTGGAGAGTAAGACAGCCGGTGAAATTACTGGCACTTGAGGTATTCCATCGTAGGCCTCTAGGTTGGCAACGCATCTGCAATACTCCTGGTGTTACAGATGTTTATGGGCGGTGGTAATCTCTTACCATCAGGAGACCCACTTGCTCGTTTGTCATCCAGTCGATTAAAAAAAAATAAAAAAATAACATGTAAATATATCTAGTTAAGGTATCTTAGGTTAGTTCTTTTTGTCGTCTTATTCTAACTGTTAATTTCATGTGTTTTATGTTACTTTATTTATAGTTGTTATATAAAAATTAAATAGCATTATAATTAACTTGCATAACATTAAAACGCATAATCGTTGAAGTAACATAATAACAATACCTAATGTAATACCTTTTACAAATATGTACATGACTTTACGATTAAATAAATAAATAAATAGATAATAAAACCGCATAATAATGAATACGCCTAATGTTAATAACCATAACTCTTTTAGGCATAACTTTATAGTATTCATATGCGTTTTCGAATGAGGAAATTTTATCGTATGCTTAGTACAATTATGCAAATTTATTGTTATGTATACTTACTAATTTATATTATGCGTTCTAATGTGTTTTAGTAGGTAATTTTAGTATATAGGCACACTTCAATAACTTTTAAATGATATTTTTCAATCATAATTATAATATTGGCTAGTATTTAAATTTAGGTGATTTCAGAACTGACACAATACCCAGCGAAAATTAGCAATGTATGTACACAGTTTTTAGAGATCCGCAAGGAAAACTTAATGAAACCTTATCCAATCACTTCGTTTTCTATCAAGCTATGACACTTAGTTCAGTCAGCAGTACAGTTAGCAGGAGAAACTAATGAGTTAAGTAATGTGGTGCATAAACACACACACACACACACACACACGCTAGAACTCTACAGACGTGCTTTTAAGTGTGCGCAGGAATTAAATTTGAATGCCTCCATCTCCATTTAACAATCGACGGCTCTTCAAGGCTAGAGTGAATAGGCTGATACTGCACCAGTGAGATACAGCTTAGGACTCGTCTGCACTTATCATCAGGTAAGAAAAGTTTGATATAAGAAAACGACTACTGCCCAAGTGTTCCGGCCCCTAATAGCCGCTTGAGTGCATTGGGAGCATCTACAGCAAAGTTGCTATTCGTACTCTACAGGCGTTTAAGAGTTTGTCACATCCAGTGTCAAAGTGCCACTACATACATGTCATTCTTCTTTAATCTGTTACCCTTGTAGTACACGAATTAAACTGTATTTTTTATAATCTTGGGTTTTATTCGCTAAAGCCACGTTATGTTATAAAACATAATTTGGTGGCCCATGAGGGGAATTAAAATTATACACTATTCTGACTAGTTTCGATCTTTTCGAAAGATTTTATTCAAGAGTTTGTTCACAACGGTGGCACCCCCCATACTACATACTACCTGGCTGCGCTCGCGCAGAATCAACGCAGGAAGCGAGGGTAGTAGCCGGTGCTCTTATCGTAAGCCCGACTTACACTTGACCTTTTTTTAACGCAGTTTTAATCTCAACCCAATGAAATTACCTACTAATGAAGAAACTAATTAACTCAAGATATCTTGCGTTAATTAGTTTCTTGTATATACTTACAAGCTTGGTTATTTTGTTGTATATACAAGCGAAATGTTTCAATCTTTGATATTTTACTTGTAATATGGAAATACTGTGGTATTTTTTAATACGTAAGTAAATACAGCCACTACTCACTCGAATCATAAACATTTTAAATATCATTATATTATCTTTACTTTCCGGAGGTCCATATCAATGAACTAAAATAATTTCTTTGCTCACCCGCGACCTTTATGATAGGTACGTTTATGCAAGGAAGGGGTCCATATTGATACTTGTATGGGTCGTGATAGGTGTCGGGAACGAAAAGATGGTTATTTTTCAAAGGCGTATACTCGTTGAACAGTAAACCAATTACACTTAGTACATATACAATAGTACAGTATTGTAATAGTAATCGTTTGATACAGGGCTTGTTAACGTTACCAAATTCACACTATAAGTAACGGTAAATAACTTAACGTTATAGTAACGTTATTTTTACCGGTAAATTTACTTTACGCTACCGAGTGTTGCCAACAAAGGATTGTGAAATATATTTGTATGATCAATTTTTATTAGATTTTGTCTATGATTCGCATTTTATTCATTTCTAAAACTTTAAGACTAACTTTTCTAAAACATTTTGTACCTTAAGAATAAATAAATCTTTCGTCATGAAAAAGTTGGATCAAAATTATGTTGTAGACAAAATGTTGATTTTTGCAAAATCAATAAATTCATAATTAAGTATAATATAAAGTCATTATTATTTTACGAACTAATGGTCTAATATACCTAATTGAGAATATTTTAATATTTTTAATGTAACAGATGACCATAGTAATATTTATAATTAAGTTTTGCAATTTTAAAAATAACTTATTTTAATATTATTCCTGTCCATTAAAAAATCTACAACGCAAAATCGAGATTCTTGCTAAATATTATTAAATTTTAAAAGGGACGTAGGTAAATTACAATTTTATTTCTTAATTAGACATTATTATCTTATTTGGTAATATGTATTATGAATTTTTCCTCACATTTGAAATTTCAATTCGAAAATCAATAAATATTTTTACTAGAATTATCTTCGGGGTTTTATTTTAAATTTAATTAAGTTCGTATATTATTGAGTGGGCTGAGGCCAACGTTTAAAAAATGCAAATTTAACAAACAAGGCGAGTGAGGTGTCATTTTCTGTTTAATTTTTTGCGCTGAATCGATTGAGATCATAGTTATACCAGAGGCCGTATTGCCTAACATTTCTGAAGCTCGTGACCGCAATCAAATGACAGTTTTTGTATGCGAAATCTGTCATTTGATTGCGATCGCAAGCATCAGAAACTTTAGGCAATATGGCCTCTGGTTATACTTACACAGGACGAATATTTTGCCAGATATGAACAGTTTTTGTTGAAAACATAGAACAGAACAGTCTAAAAACCACTACCTACCAACAAAAGTTTCTCGAGATGAAAGATGAGGATGTGATGGTAATAGGTTTCGAACTTCAAACTGTGCGGTCTCTTTCATACAAATTTAATTTAACAGGAGTGTGAGAAGGCTGACACTACGAATTTCGGAGTAGTTCTCAAAATCTTGGTTGGTTTTTTAGAAAAATATGGCTCTGTCCATTGGAGGACAATTTTGCCAGTGTCTAGTAGGTTTTGCCGTTGTACGGTAAAAAAATCTATAAAACGAAATATGAGAGGTGGTGGTGGATGAACGATGACAGCGCGAATCCAACCTCTCTAAATCTTAAAAAAAAAAACGGGCTGTCACTGTCAGTCATGTCACGTCACGCCAACACAATTTTACAAAGAGTAGAGTGAGTAGCAAAGAGTAGTGTCAGATAGGGATGGTAATCGATGGCGAAATAATCGATTAATTGATCGTGTCGATTTCAATTAATCGATGAAGGGCGCTTATGGTATCGATTAGTCGATTAATCGAATCGATATCGAACATTCCTACGGTGTGGCCAGATATACCGCTTTTCCGCGTTTTACACCGCCTTTTATAAGAAGGTACGGCACACTCTAGGTGCGAAATTCAAACTTTTTACAGTTTAAATGTGTTTCAAGTGAAATAAAATGGGTGACACTATTTCCCGGCCGTAAAATAACAACATGGAAATACCGACCCGATATTATGTGTACTCGCCCATACAAACTGGTGTCAAACGGACAAGAGTTGCTATGGGCGTGTACACCAAATATCATGTCGGTATTTCCATATCGGCATTTTACAGCCGGGAAATAGTGTCACCCATTTTATTTCACTTTAAAAAAAATCGTAAAATATCGTTTAATCGGTGGAAAATCGATTATTTAAATTTTAAAATTAATCGATTACTGCTCGATAATTTTACATGGACTAATCGATTAATCGAATCGATATCAAACATCCCGAGTGTCAGTGTCGTGTCAGGTCAGAATCTGTGCCTTAGTTATTCATACAAAGCAAAGACTACAGTATATATAGGGAGATAGACGGGTATCTCAGAACTTGTATTGGTTTGTATGGAAAGAGGTGCCATCTAGTTCTCATTGTTAAAGCTCGCGCCTATGCATGTGTGCGTGCGTACGCTTACGTATACATAGCTATCTATACAATTAATGTTTCATGCTCAGTTATTGCTGGGTAATATAATGCATTACTTCTTTTGTTGAAATAAGTCTGATGAAATTTCCGGTTTCCATACATTGTTCATGATTTCGTATTTCAATAATGTATAGAAACCACAATTTTTTTTAGATTTATTTCAACAAAAGAGTAAATGCACTATACTACCCAGCGTTAACTGAGCATGAAACACAAATTTTATATTAAGTCCTAAATTTCATCCTGTAGATTATCAATATTACGCCTATAGATAAAATTAAGTAAAAATGTATGAGATAGTGCAAAATAGAAGAAGACAACTAAGTTCACGGCACTTAGGAAATTTTACTATAAAAATCAGTACTTACCAAATGTTAATATACCACGTATTACTTTTAATGGTCTTACTACTATTTTGCTTAGATCTCTGCGCTATGACGGGTTGGGATAAAAAGCAAGGGAAGCAAAAGGTTTTAATTCAGTTTCATCAATCGCCATTTATTAATATATAAGTTTTTGCAATAGACTATGCATGTTAAGCACATGTAAAATGTGACTAAGGGGCTATCCAGGTAAACAATATCACCACCAACATTCTGAACCCACGTTCGAAATCTGTTCATTTCCTTCGCCGGATCTGGGAATGCATGAAGACTTACACCTAAAAATAAAAATAAGTTATGTTATACTCTTTTTTCAGATTCATAAAAAGCACAAGTGCACACTTGTTCTTACATATAATGTGCAATTGTGCTTTATTCTCATAAAACAAATTTGAACTTGTGCCACAAAAGAAAAAAAAGGAACCCCATAAATGATCACATATATGATCCCTTATAATATAGGTATATAAAGGCTTATATGATCTGTCTGTCTTTTAAGACCTTTTTTCTCTGGAAAGCGCAGAGGTAGCCTCATTATCATTCCATCTGTTATCCTTAATCAGAGACATAGGGCTCTCAGCATATTTTTCGGCATAATAACGATGTGTTACGATGGCTGTGGTGCCAAAAACATTGATCAAAATAAGAAACCCTATTTCAACAACGGTTAATGATTATTATTAACCTTTTAAATACAGTTAGAATGTATACCTAGCGATATCATTCGCCTTTGCCAAGCTTACTTCAATAGGTATTTTATGAGAGACTGAAAGCTCAACCTTACAATTGGTAAACTAATTTATTAGAATGGTTACCTTTTCCACTTCTCGTCATGCATCCAGGCACGCAGCAAATGAGAAAAGACATAATATTTAACAATTACGTTCAGTAGATAATAGATACTAAAATCAGTCTATCTCGTCTCGACGCTAAATCAGAGGAGAATTTAACGGAGGAGGAAGCACTAAAACACAAATGAAAACACAACTCACTAAAAAAACGGCAAAAAAAGGTTGGAAAAACTGTAAAACCACAAGTTTTCTAAAACTTTGCAGACATAACCGACATTTTGTTTTTTTTACCTCGGAAAAGCAATGACAGATACAGCGGGGCTACTACGTAAATCGAAACTCGAAGTTCGTATTGTACCGTCCCTCTCACTCTCGTATTAAGTAGTATAAGTGTCAGAGGGACCGCACGACACGAACATCGAGTTTCGAGTTTCATAGTAGCCCTGCAGTACAGTCCATAAACGAGTAGGTAAGCAATGTTACTAGTAAAATGTTCTCTGTTCCTTTCAAATTTCTTGAGAAAGTTCAATTAATCTTTGAATAAAATGTTTAATTATTAAGATTGAATGTTTAATATGATATAAAAACATATTGATGTACTTTCACTATTATATTTTGGTTATGGCAAGAAAGCAGAATTTATAGGTAAGTTATTTTAACAAGGAGCGCTAGATTTCGCTAGCTTCTATGCAAATTGAGGAACCTACATACTATTGAGAAGAGACCATAGCGTGATACAAAGTGCCTTTAGCCAACTTTAGCTGTGTCCTTGTTGGTCGGTCGTGTGTTTTTAAAAACTATTCTTAAGAGAAACCATGGAAGATATCGATGATTCTGAGTTTGTGGCCTCCGAGCATGACCAATTAGTAAACGCAATAACAAAACTTGACAAAACCCAATTCATCACTGAGCCAACGCGAAATGAACCAACTAACCTCAATTCAGAATTCAATTTAATCAAAGGCTCACGTAAATTGAATCTTAATAATGTTGTTAAGGTGTTAGAAGATACGTCTCACCGTGCACAGATTAGCAAGAAACTTAAAAAGAGTCAGGATAGTAAACAAGTGCTACCCAAGCCTCTGGAGAAACCACAGGCGGAGCGTATCAAGAGAGCTACTGGATATGAACAAGCTAAGGAAAAGCTTGGCAGATGGGATCCTGTTGTGGCAAGGAGCCGGACGGTGGACTTCGTGTCGTTCCCTTTGAAACGTGGTTCAAACAAAATGCAGCCAACAAAAGAGTTTATATCAAAACTTGAGCTTAAATCACCTCTCGAGAAAGAGTTGGATGAAATTGATCCGCCTGAAATAGAGATAGAAGAAGAAGAGGAGAAGGTGTATCCAATGACATATGAAGAAATGCTTGATCATCGACAGAACTCTGCTAAGCTGCGAGCTCAACAGTCTTACAAAGCTGCTAAAGCCAAAAGACAGAGTAAAATCAAGAGCAAAAAGTATCACAGGTTAGTAAGACTGTTTTAGCTTGTGCAAAACTAGCTATGAAAATATGAAGTGAGGTGTTTGGTACTTTTATGAGATTGAGGCATTATTTTTTAATTCATATAAAAAATATTTCATTGCACAGGCCTCCTCTCAGAACAAGAGGGCTTGGGCCGTAGTTCCCACGCGGGCCCAGTGCGGATTGGGAACTTCACACGCACCATTGAATTGCTTCGCAGTTTTGTGCAGGTTTCCTCACGATGTTTTCCTTCACCGCAAAGCTCGTAGTAAATTTCAAATGTAATTCCGCACATGAATTTCGAAAAACTCAGAGGTGCGAGCCGGGGTTTGAACCCACGACCCTCTGCTTGAGAGGCGATAGGTCAAACCACTAGGCCACCACGGCTATAAAAAATATTTAAATCCATACTAATGTTAGTGTTTGTATGGTAGTCAGCCTTTCATATCGACATGGAGCGATGGATCAATGTGATTTTTTGGCATAGAGATAGTTTATGGGCCCGAAAGTGACATAGGCTACTTTTTATTCCAGAAAAATGTGCAGTTCCTGAGGGACACAATGCGCGATAACCGAATTCCACACAGGTGAAGCCGCGGGCAAAAGCTAGTTATAATACCTATATGTGGAGCTAAACTCGATTTCAGACAATGGTTATCATACATTATTTAATATGAGCAAATCTCACGGTGTCGGCCGGTGAAATTACTGGCACGTGAGGTATCCCATCTTAGGCCTCTAGGTTGGCAACGCGTTTGCAATACCCCTGGTGTTGCAGATGTTTATGGGCGGTGGTGACCTCTTACCATCAGGAGACCCACTTGCTCGTTTGCCTTCCAGTCGTATAATAAAAAAATTAAAAAAAATGTTCATATTAAAAATGTATAAATGTTAGGTAAAGGAGAAGATTAAACTTGTGATGATGATTATTATGGATGACTTCCAAGCCAAATATCTTATTTGTGTTCAGATATTTATGAGCACCTAGACTGGACAGCTCCAATGTTGCCAATGATGATTGAACAAACAGTCTTGTAATAATAAAATTAATACTGTCTTAAACATGCTAAAAATTACAATTTATTTTCTATGAACTAACATGTGTTAAACACTTGTTCAACGGTTGTCCTAATTTTTTTTGATAGAATTTCAATAAGTTTTGCTATTAAAACTTTATACCTTTATGTTTACAGAATTCTAAAAAAGGAAAAGCTAAAGCAGCAACTGAAAGAGTTTGAAGAGTTGCAAAAGACAGATCCCGAGGAGGCACTGAAGAAATTGGAGGCTCTTGAAAAAGCAAGAGCTTTGGAGAGACACACACTAAGGCATAAGAACACCGGAAAATGGGCTAAAAGTAAATTAGTCCGTGCTAAATATGACAAGGAGGTGATTGCCTTTATAAACTTTTGTAACTTCGTATAATAACCTTTTTTATTGTTTTGTGATATTCAATACCACTTCAAGGAGGAGATTCAAGGACTTGCCAATAATTAGATTATTTGTTCATGCATAACTAATAACCCATTTTATTTCAGACAAGACAAGAACTAGCAGAACAGTTAGCAGTTAGCAGAGGTCTCACAAAGAAAACAAATAATAATGATAGCTCTGATGAGGATGATGATGTTGATGAAAATATACCTGATATGACTTTGGCACAAGATCCCATGAATCCATGGATGTTGCAGCGGTCAGACAAATCAAATGTTGATGCAGAATTTGATTTTGGTTATAAGAAATATGTGCAGGGGAAAATAAACAAGAAAAATGACACTGACTCTGACTTAGATGATGATGATTTACAACAAAAGAGTGGGCAGAATCCAAGTGAAAGTTTAGAAATGCTTGTTTTAAAACAAAGTGTAAATAAATTTGCTGAAAATAATGATATTGATGATCAAGGCACCAAAGTACTAAACAAGCCAGCTGTAAATAATCCAAATTGTAAAAAAATATCAAAAGATGAGAAAGAACTAAATGGTTCAAAAGCTACTAAAAGAAAATCTGAATCTAACAAAGAACCTACCAAGGAAGCAGTGAAATCTAAAACTGCAAAGAAAGCTGTGGCTACATCTAACTGGACCGTAGAACCTGTTAATGTTTTAGAAGTCAAGGCAAACTTGAAACAAGATGTTGAACAAGCATTTGATGCTTTCAAAGGAACTGTGAGTAGTAAAGTAGCAAAGAAATTAAATAAACTTAAAAAAGACATCCAAAATTTAGAAAACATCACTAAGTCTTCAAGAGAGAAAACCGAAGATAAACAAGAAGAAAGAGATAATCTTGAATATTTGAAACTCAAACAACAAAAGCTAAAACCTGTTATAGATGAGGAGTTACTTGAATCAAGCTCAAGAACACCTACAGAAACACAAGTTAAAGATAACACAGTTCTTGATGCTGCCAATGTTACACTAAATGACACTCAAGAAAGTGCTCATTCCAATATTGACCCTAACAGGTTTATAGTAGCAAAGCCCAAATATTTAAATTCAGTTGTACCTGAAGGTGAAAATGGTCATGACTTATTAGATGATGATGACGAACAAGTTGTACCAAAAGTCAACATTGAGGAGGTTTTTGAAGAAGATGATGTTGTAGACAGCTTCAGGCAAGAGAAAGAAGATGAAATAAATAAGGATAAGCCTGAGGACATTGATCTAAGTTTACCAGGATGGGGCTCCTGGGGAGGCAAGGGGGTAAAAGCACCGAAAAGGAGAAAAAATCGATTTATTACTAAAGGTGCCCCTAAAATGCCCAGGCGTGATGAGAATAAAGGTGATGTCATTATTAAAGAATTCAAGGATCCCAAATTGGCTGTTCATAAAGTAACTAATGTGCCTTTCCCATTCACAAGTGTTAAAGATTATGAAGCTTCAATCAGAGCACCTTTAGGGAATACATTTGTCACTGAAAAAGCTCATCAGCAGTTAATAAAACCGAGTGTGATAACTAAAGCTGGCGCTGTAATTGAAGCAATGGATGAAGATGAGCTGCTTGTCAAGAAAAATCGCAACTTTAGAAATGAGAAGGTTCTTAAATTGTTAGGACAAAAATAAATGTTGTTGTTTTAAATTTTTATTTTTTACTCAAACTCCTACTCGTACAGGTGGTGACACTAGAATGACACCATCTCCTCTTACAAATAACATGGGAATAGTTCTCTTGGTTGTTCTGTAGACTTCTTCATATGTTTCTTCATCTATCTCTACTGTTGTGATAGTTTCTTCTGCATCTCCCAGGACCATGTTCAGATGTTGATCATAAGCCTGCAACACAAATGTTTGTAAAAAAAAATCAAGCTTTTATCGCTGATTGTACTTGAATTGTCAAATCAATAATAAAAATAAATTTAAAAATATTTCTTCCAAATCTAAGTTTACAAAGAAATTTAACTGAATTTTTACTTAATTTAAAAATAATAAGTACCTACATTTTTATATGTTGCTAAATTAAGTGTCTGTTTTCTTGGTTTTTATAACAAGATTAAATTATATAAACAAGATTAAGGATTTTATTTTTGTTAATTACACCATGCTACCACACCATACACAACCACACACCATGCTACCAGATTTTGAACGTGTTAAAAATACGCATATCTTGCATAAACGTAGCTATCATAAGATCGCGGCTAAGCAAAGAAATTCTTATAAGTAGTTCAATTATATAGGATATTTTATATGTAAAGTAATACTATTTTTACAAGAGTTTTTCAATAAAGACTCGTCAAGATTGTTAACCATTTTTCTTGTGCTAAAACAAACGAGGTATACATAGACTAGGTACACTCAGGTACCTACAGTCAGCAACAAAGAAATGAATACCTACAGACAAAGTGAAAAAAATATGTATGTATGCACGACCTTAACGTTCAGGCAATGTATACATAATTTTGGCACTTTAAACGTATATTTTTGTTGCTGACTGTACCACGACTTTTCAAATAATTGTGTAAATGTTGTAAACTGTCATTTTTAGGGTTCCGGAGCCAAAATGGCAAAAACGGAACCCTTATAAGTAGTTTCGCCATGTCTGTCTGTCTGTCTGTCCGTCCGCGGCTTTGCTCAGGGACTATCAATGCTAGAAAGCTGTAATTTTGCACGGATATATAGGTAAACTATGCCGACAAAATAGTTGCACAATTAAAATTTCAAAAAAATTTTTAGGGTACCTCCCATAGACGTAGGTGTATAGTGGGGGTGTTTTTTTTTTCTTATTCAAACCTATAGTGTGGGGTATCGTTGGATAGGTCTTTTAAAACCATTATGGGTTTGCTAAGACGATTTTTCGATTCAGTGATCTGTTTTCGAAATATTCAACTTTAAAGTGAAAAACTACATTAAAATCGAGCGTCCTCCCCCCCCCTCTAAAATCTAAACCGGTGGGTGGAAAAATTTGAAAAATTTAGGATGGTAGTAAGTATATCAAACTTTCAAGGAAAACTATAACGGCTAAGTTTGCTTGAGAATTATTAGTAGTTTATGAGTAAATAGCAGCCTAAGGTATAAAATATACCTAAACTTGGAGGATTCCGTATAAAATACGAAATCCTTAGAAAAATATTATTGAATTTTTTCGTAATGGCTACTGAACTCACTCACACACTCTTGGCCGGTTTATTTTCAGTGTTCAAATTGTCAAATGCTACAATAAAAGACAGAGACAACATGCTGCCAGTGCTGGACTGCAGTTTTCAATACACTTGCGTTGATATTACACCCATATGCATCAGTTTCCAGGAAGATATGACGAATAGAAAGCCTAAAGTACTAAAAATAGAAGATCTCTGCAATTTGCAGTATGTGCAATGCGCTGAAAGTAAGTCAATCATCATCCCAGCAGAGGCGTTTATAGGAGGGGGAGGGCGAGAGGGCCATGCCCACCCTAGTATGGTCCAGTGCCCACCCCAGGATGTTGGGCTACCGATTCGAAATTCTATAATACCTTCTTTATCATCATCCCAGCCTATACCGGGTGTGGCCTGTAATGTGAGCAAATATTTAAAACGTGGATCATACTCCTCAAACTGAACAACATTAGTTCAGCGACTTTTAAAAATAATTAGTTTTTTAATTTTTATTACACTTGTAAGTTTATTTGACGACCAGATGGCCTATGAGAGAACCTGACTACGAAGCTTGAGGTCCCGGGTTCGATTCCCGTGTCGGGGCAGATATTTGTATGAAAAATACGAATGTTTGTTCTCGGGTCTTGGGTGTTTTCTATGTATTTAAGTATGTATCTATCTATATAATTATATTTATCCGTTGCTTAGTACCCATAACACAAGCTTTGCTAAGCTTACTTTGGGACTAGGTCAATTGGTGTGAATTGTTCCGTGATATTTATTTATTTATTTATTCGAAGAAGCAATGTAAAGCGAAATGCTTGGTGCTTGTAGGGTGACAGGCGACGTGAGTTGGGTTCTAGGATGGCGTACATTGATTGCAGTATTTAATTTTTAAGAAAAAACCCGGACAAGAGCGTGTCGAATTTCGTATTTTATACGGAATCTTCCAAGTTTAGGTATATTTTATACCTTGGGTTAAGAGTAAAAATACTAATAATTCTCAAGCAAACTTAGCCGTTAAAGTTTTCCTTGAAAGTTTGATATACTACCATCCTGAATTTTTCAATTTTTTTCTACCCAACGGTTTAGATTTGAGGGGGGACGCTCGATTTTAATGAAAATTTGCACTTTAAAGTTGAATATTTCGCAAAATATCCAATGAATCGAAAAATCGTCTTAGCAAACCGCTAATGGTTTTAAAATACTCATTCAACGATACCCCACACTAGGGTTGTATGAGAAGAAAAAATTCACCCCCACTTTACGTCTATGGGAGGTACCCTAACAAACAATTTTTTATTGCACCATTTTGTCGGCATACTTTACATATATAACCGTGCAAAATTACAGCTTTCTAGCATTGATAGTCCCTGAGCAAAGCCGCGGACGGACAGACAGACAGACATGGCGAAACTATAAGGGTTCCGTTTTTGCCATTTTGGCTCCGGAACCCTAAAAAGGAAAATTCAAAGACTCCATTATTTTTAAAAGTCGTTGAACTACTGTTGTTCAGTTTGAGGAGTATGATCTATGCTCATATTACAGGCCACCCCCCGTATAGGGACACTTTTTTCTCCGTCTAATTCAATAGTGCTCGTAATTCTGAGTAAGAAGAATGCAGAATTACCTAATACGGTATTTGACTATTTTGTATATGTTTTATAAATTAAAACTACACAATGCCTGTTATCGAATAGAAAAACAATTTTTAAGCTACCTTTACAAATAACAAAGTTATAAGGTTTGCAATTCAAGATTGGACAGAGAAAGTACCGCCATACTTGCTGCACAGAGAAAAGCGTTTGAGAAAGAGACAGGTATATAGATTTTTCAAAAAATCACTATAAATCCAATTTTCAAGCGATTTAAGTTTTCTCTTCGCTAAACACTGTCTGTATATCTATCCTACTAATATTATAAAATGTGAAGAAAGTTTTTGAATGAGTATGTTTGTTACTTCTTCACGCTGAAACGGCTGGACGGATTTGGATGAAATTTGGCAAAAAGTTAGTTTATAACCTGGATTAAAACATAGGATACTTTTTAGGGATAAAATCTTGAAATAACAACCGCTGGGCTTAGAGTCATGAAATTTGATATGTTGGGTGCTGGATAATATTAAGATATGGCAAATTCAGGAGTTGTAAAATACCGTATTCTGAAAAAAAAAGTTTTTAGTGCCATTTAAAGTAAGATAAGAATGCTCACTTATGAGTAGGTATATGTTATGTTTATGTATGTCCTCCACATCGGTTTCGATGACGGCGATCCTGGTCATATTTTTTTGTATAATATTTTATAAAAGTTTTAGGAAAAAAAAGAAAAAGATTAAAAAACTCCCCATCAGTAAAACTAATTGTCATATTTTGTCAATAAAACGATTCTCAATAGTTAAAGCTATCGTTAATTAAAATTTAATATTCTTATGGATGTCATACGTCCTATAGTTCTTCTTGCTGGTGGTAGGACCTTGTGCAAGGTCCGCCCGGATGGCTACCACCATCTTGCTCGCTAATCCTGCCGTGAAGCAGCAGTGCTTGCACTGTTGTGTTTCGGTGTGGAGAGTAAGACAGCCGGTGAAATTACTGGCACTTGAGGTATCCCATCTTAGGCCTCTAGGTTGGCAACGCATCTGCAATCCCCCTGGTATTGCAGGTGTCTATGGGCGGTGGTGATCTCTTACCATCAGGAGACCCGGCTCGTTTGCCATCCAGTCAAATAAAAATAAAAAATTAAAAAAAGGCTGTTTCTTTTTCAGATGTGAAAGCTAAATTATTGAAACCAAAACATTGTGGACTACCAAATCCTGAATATGATGATAGTAGTAAGTATCTTCAGGTCCTAAGAACTCGGTGAGTTTTTAAGTGTAGCCGTAACACAATCCGGGGCGAAAACCATGTTCCAGCTAAAGTCACCCCTGTTGAAACCCTGATTGGTCCCAACAGTAGGGTTGCCGTATGAAAAATTTAAAAAAATCCTGACATCACCCTAAAAGTCCTGACATTTGTTGTCACACATTGCGCACGCGCTGACGCTGCTCAATGCGCTCCTGACGGCAGCACCTGAGTGTGATCTGCTCGCTTGTCCTTGGTCGACTGTATGCCATGGATGTCTGAGATTTTGTGAGATGATGGATGATAGGCAATCTAGTGTTTTATCTTAAGTTAATTCTTTCTATTTCTGTTTTTTATTTGTTTTATTTTGTGTATATTTTTTTAATTTCGCGTCGTATTGGTAAATTACTGTAATGCTGTGTAATTTTATTGGAATAAATAAATAAATAAATAAATTTAGGGGGGGAGTGACACAGGCGAAGGGGGGCTAAAAATGGTCAAAATTGATGTGGCATATTTTATGGATGGCCCTTTGACGTAGGTTGAAGAACGTGCCAGCGCGGCACTGCGGTCCGCGGTGTATTGTAAGTAGGGTTGCCATGCGTCCGGAAAAGCCGGACAGAGTTAGCCTATTTCAATACTTGTCCGGCCAAATTTAACGGTGTCCGGCCTATCCAGATTTGTTAGGCTTTTTACATTTGAACAGTCACTATAAGTTTATAAAAATAATAATGATAATAACTGTAGACATTACATACAAAATTGTTGTTGTATACTACTGTACTACTAAGAAACTAACTAGCTCTGTCTGTTTGTTGGTCTTCCTGCCTTCACGCTTAACCTGCTGAATTTAGATGAAATTTGATAAAGAGTTTATAACTCTGGGAAGTACATAGGCTACCATTTGTAACGAAAAAAAAATGTTTTTTGATTATTCATTAATAATTTGGGGCGCCTGGATTTATTACCCAAAAGTCCGGCCAAACTGGCTGGTCTGTCCGGCTATTACGTTTGAGGACCTCTATTTATTTTTTATTCGACTGGATGGAAAACGAGCACGTGGATCTTCTGATGGTAAGAGATCACCACCGCCCATAAACATCTGCAACACCAGGGGTATTGCAGATGCGTTGCCAACCTAGAGGCCTAAGATGGGATACCTCAAGTGCCAGTAATTTCACCAGCTGTCTTACTATCCACGCCGAAACACAACAGTGCAAGCACTGCTGCTTCAGGGCAGGATTGCCGAGCAAAATGGTGGTAGCAATCTGGGCGGACCTTGCAAAAGGTCCTACCACCTGCTAAAACATCATCAACATCTGATTAATTGAATTATTCTTTATTACCAGGTGACTACAACGCTTTTCTATATGCAGACTATGAAATTGAAATGGCACAAGACCGCAAGAAAAAGTGTGCACTCGCATAGCAAAGTCCTTGGTTTACTTACACGTTGATCGCAACATTGTGCGCTGGAAGAAAATTAGACTTTATTTTTTGTAAATATGTTTGTTATCAATTCCAATTTAGGAGAAAGTGGCACCATCAAATAAATAAATATCATGGGACACTTGACACCAATTGACCTAGTCCCAAACTAAGCAAAGCTTGTACTATATAAGAAACGTATACACTTATATAGATAAATACATACTTAAATACATATTAAACATCCAAGACTCGAGAACAAACATTCTTATTATTCATACAAATATCTGCCCCAGCCGGGAATCGAACCCGGGACCTCAAGCTTCGTTGTCAGCTTAGGTTCTCTAACCACTTGGCCATCCGGCTGTCTAAATATTTGCTATTAGTTAAGTAAAGATGTAAGAAATATGTCAGCCTATAATTGTGTGGTTTAAATATTCAATACCTATACAATGACCCTTTAATGAACACCAACACGCCGTACTTGTTTTCCTGGAATAAATGACTAATAAAACGGGGAAACACCCCACGCCTTTTTTATTTTATCATAAAATCATAATGTTTCCTGAAACTACTGACCATTGAGGTAATTCCATAACTAAATTGATAAACTAGCTTGAATGTAAAAATAAGACAGAATTAGTCGAGTAACGGAGTCAGAATGTTGTGCCGCAGAGTGGTAATAACGCTGGTCGTCGCTAGCATCAGTATTTTAAGTAAGTAAGAATTGACTTTTTATACCATCATGATTCTGTTATATTTAACGTCCACGGAATTTAATTGAAAATATTCTTGTTAAAGGAGTTGGAGCATCGGAAGATAGAGAACAAAGAGCGTTGCCAAATGAAACACAGACGCCTATCTACGAAAGTAGAACCGTGCTCGAATATAACAACTCTTACAACACTGACCCAAATGACCGGGGCATGTATGGTTCGCTTGTACAGCAAGAGACTGAAGTACATGAATCACCGAATAGTTCTGAACCATCCAACACTCATACTCGCACAGTTATTGCGCCGGGAGGTCCTGGGCAGCAGGGAGTTACCTACGTAAGATCAGAAGAACGTCAGTACCAAGGACAAACGAATCAAAACCAGAATCCCAGCGATGATGGTGGAACCTTTTATGGATCCTATACACGTCAGAAAGGGAACACTTATGAAATCGGCCCGAATGACCAGAGCATCTTCGGATCCAAAACTGTACAGAGTGGGAACACTTATGAAACCAAACCGGGTAGCAAGAACTTTTTCGGATCAGTAACAGACCAAGAGGGAAATCGGTTTATACCTCGCAGGAACCAGCAAACATCAAATAACTCAAGTAATAGCACGGCTGGTCAAGTACACTCTCAGAAGCCCAAGAAACCTGACGGACAAAGGAGATTATCAGAAACCGAGCTCGCAGCCTTAGAACGTCAGTACCAAGGACAAACGAATCAAAACCAGAAACCCAGCGATGGTGGTGGAACCTTTTTTGAAAATCGGTATACATCTCATCAAACACACTCTCAGAAGCTCAAGAAACCTAACGGACAAACGAGATTGTCGTCTGATAATTCTATCTTGTTTTTATTTTCTTGGATTTTACTCTCAAAATATTACCTGTTTTAGCGTACAGCTTTTAGAGTTCATTTGATGAAGGTTGAATAGCTTCAGCATTATGCTGAGTCAGTGTCCGATTCACAACCGCAATGACATACTTTCCTACGTGTTGTCTATTTGTACTTAATAGTGTTGTTGTATCTTGTTGTTGTGAATAAATGTGTTTTCGGATTCGATTAGTAGCATTCGAAGATGGCGGATGTAGACAATATCTAATTTTGCTATTTCTGTTTCTTTGGCTAGTTGAAGTATAATTTTGATAGTGTTTTATGCGGCGATTAACCTTAACAGTGAACAGTGATCCCAAAATCCTATATTGCTCTCGTGTCTAACATTTTTTAATGCGCAACCGGTCTCCACGTGGTTTCTGGAATTTTACTATCAAGTTGCAAAAACTACAATCACCGTACAACGTGCCTCTCAAAGAGAGTTTAACTTGATGTTGGCAACACTGCTAACATAGAGTATTTTTTACCTTTTTATAATTTTTTTATTGTCTATGGGCTATGTGGCCGCCCCACTTCTTCTTCCCTTCTCTACCAGCCATTCCGAGCGTGTGTAACTGTGTAACTAATAATTGTGTGTCTTTTGCAATAAACTTGCTTTTATCTGAAGAACCGGTGTTTTAAAGTGTCTACAGTCCGCTAATTATATATAATACCTACAAGCAACACAAACTTGTACACTTGACACTGGCGAAATGGTCCTATTAATTAGAACAGAAAAGCCATATTTTAAAAAAAAGAGAGAAATGTGTTTTCTTTCTTCTTTTTTCTTTAATAAAGCAACTTTATAAACATTTAGAACCATTTTATTATCTTCATTTCCGAATCCGCTGAAATTAAATATATCTCTACAATGAACAGATCTAACACTATAGGTAATATCAAATGACGATAAAACTCTGACGAAGTGAACATTTAAAATTTCCAAGTACCTTACCCCTTTATATCGTCTGAGGATCTTGAAACGTCTACGTGTCAATAGTGGGGAGCACGCGAATCGCAGCGCACCCTGAAATTGTATGGGTGAGATGCGAGAGTAGTTGCGTATGCGTACGACCCCTTCTACCATTTTTTCTGCCCGTTCTCTACAAAACAGCTTTCTCACTTTACGAAAGACATATGATTCAAACAAACTAAGAGTACAAAACCACTAATCAAGCACTAATAGTTCAATACCCTTAGTGATAAAAGTGACTAGGTACTCGTAAATTATCGTCCTCAGTTTCTTTGCCTTGATTTACTTGACTGTCTCTACAACAAAATAACAAAACATATAAACATATCAAAATAACTAAACAAACCAAAATTTTACAAAACTAAAAATTACAAATAAAATATACCCTGGAGATCGCCCACTTGGGGCATCGTTCCCAGGACGGAGGCCGCATTGCCCCTCTACACCGCCAAACTTAGGCGCTGGGCAAAAAAGGTACCAGCCCTATGGTCGCCTGAGACGCCTAAGAGCTTGTCCGACACTTCTTTTACAAACTTTTTTGTGTCGGACGACACGTTTATATTGTAAGTGTCGCAAATACGTAGTTGTTCGAAAGAAAAGCGTATTTGCGACATTTAATAGTTTGGGCCTGCTCTGCGGCGGACCCAGGCTTCCGTGCAGAATCGTTAGCGTGGAACGGAGCCAATGTGTCTACACAGGTGACGTCCCACGCTAAGGGGCGGCCCAGACACCAAGGCACTAAAGTACAACCATCGGGCCCCTTTCCGTCGGTGGCAGAGAGACCCGAAGGTTCCAATGTCGTGGGCACAGAGGCAGTGGAGAGAGCCCGGCGGATGATATCGTTAAGAGTGGCGTGCCTAAAAAAGCAACCCACACTCTGGTGACAAAAAAGGGCCATGCCAACCCAAAGTGTCCACTGTCTAATTGTCTGAAAGATAAATCCTACTAATATTATAAATGTGAAAATTTGTGCGTGAGTGAGTATGTTTGTTACTTCTTGACGCTGAAACGGCTACATGGATTTGGATGAAATTTGGCAAAAAGTTAGTTTATAACTTGGATTAAAACAGAATACTTTTTATCCCGATATTCCCACGGGATAGCGATAAAATCTCTTTGTAACAACCGCTGGGCTTAGAGTCATGAAATTTGGTAGGTACGTAGGTAGCTGGACGTCTGTAATAACACATAGGCTACTTTTTATCCCGATGTTCCCACGGGATAGGGATAAAATCTCGAACTAACAACCGCTGGGCTTAGAGCCATGAAATTTGGTATTTAGATAGCTGGACATCTGAAATAAATAACACATAGGCTACTTTTTATCCCGATATTCCCACGGGATATAGGGATAAAATCTCGAAATAACAACCGCTGGGCTTAGAGTCATGAAATTTGGCATGGGTGTTTTATTTTAACGTCAATAAAAACCACGATGTAATTTTAGGGAATTCCCACGAGAATTTAATAAAATCCCGGAATTTCAATTCAACTGCTGTATCCAATGATTTACGCGTGCGAAGCCGCGGGTAAACGCTAGTTATTCATATTTTTAATAACCAAATAGGACTAGGACTCGTAGTCATCAGAATAAGGAACCTATCTGCATTTCAAACTGACAATTATTTTCGATTCCATTTATAATGATAGGGGTAAGTAGTAACATTTGGGTCATAATCAAATACACCCAATCAATCAATCAATTGTAATTAATACGGTATTTGACAACTCCCGATTTTGTCATATCTTAATTTTATTATGAAAATATAGATATACACATAGTGTTTAGCGAAGAGAAAATTTAAATCGGTTGATAATTGGATAATTGGATTTTTTGAAAAATCTATATACCTGTCTCTTTCTCAAACGCTTTTCTCTATGCAGCAAGTATGGCGGTACTGGCGTGTGACGTCACATGCCAGTACGTCTTTCTCTGTCTAATCTTGAATTTAAAACCTTTATAACTTTGTTATTTGTAAAGGTAGCTTAAACATTGTTTTTCTATTCGATAACAGGCATTGTGTAGTTTTAATTTATAAAACATATACAAAATAGTCAAATACCGTATTCATCATCCCAGCCTATATACGTCCCACTGCTGGGCACAGGCCTCTTCTCAGAACAAGAGGGCTTGGGCCATAGTTCCCACGCGGGCCCAGTGCGGATTGGGAACTTATTATTATTAAATACCGTATTGTGTGTTGTCAATTGTGTTAGATAGATAGATAGATAGATAGAATCTTTATTCAAAACAGCATACAAATCTCAAAGCTGTTATGTTTCTTTTCTTTTGTACTATAAACAGTTTACATACATACACACATACACCCTTGTTTGTCCCTTTTTGTCATGTTTGCTTATCAAAGAATAGGCCACATTGCTTGAAAATCCCACTAATTAGCCTAATTAGCCCCTGAATATTAGTACAGGACTTTCCATAAATTCTATAACTTTCCATTCACATAGCGGGCCTTTCCACAAACGACCATTTTCCTGGTAGGTATTCACACAAATAACTGATAAGAGCTGTGACCAAAATGTCCTGTGCTATGATCCAATACGTCAAATACCTAAAAGGGATATTAAATTATTGAATGAGGTACTTATTGGGATATAAATGCATCATATACTTGTTGTTATTTATTAATTTATTTAAGGAGAACCAACAACTAAAAACACAATATATGTAGAAGGAATAGCAACACAGAGCCAATTACAGGATCCCACAGATAGCTATAGTATACAATGTTTAAGTTTAACTTAAACGAGGTGACGCGCACTATATCAGACGTCACACCATGCCAAACAAAACACCACAGAACTTCAAATGGAATTACTATATTCCTCAACACATAGTACTTATTTCCTTTAAATAAATATTGCAACAAAGTTAAATGATACTTCCGCAGGTTGTATCAAAAAGTATGTAGTGTAGTATGTGTTATGTAGTAGGTATAAATTGGTTTCAGGATCGTTCATTGGCGGCACGTTCATGGTCATGACAAGCAATGTTTCAATGGTTCTTTTCGTTGTTCTGAACAGCAGCTAGTGTAAATGTTAGGATCAGTATCAAATTAAGTAGGTTTGAATCATCAGATCCAAGATCAGACCCAATTGGGTAGGTCCAACTTCGACAAAGAGGTCGCCCGAAGAATACAACTCGGATGGGCAACGTTCGGGAAACTTCGTGGTGTCTTCTCGTCCAATATTCCGCAGTGCTTGAAGACTAGAGTCTTGGACCAGTGTGTGTATGCCAGTGATAAATAAATAAATTTCACGGGACAATTCACACCAATTGACCTAGTCCCAAAGTAAGCTTAGCAAAACTTGTGTTATAGGTACTAAGCAACGGATAAATATAATTATATATGTAGATAGATACATACTTAAATACATATTAAACACCCAAGACCCGAGAACAACACACGTATTTTTTGATTGCCCGGATTGCTACCACCATCTTGCTCGCTAATCCTGCCGTGAAGCAGCAGTGCTTGCACTGTTGTGTTTCGGCGTGGAGAGTAAGACAACCAGTGAAATTACTGGCACTTCAGGTATTCCATCTTAGGCCTCTAGGTTGGCAACGCATCTGCAATACCCCTGGCGTTGCAGATGTTTATGGGCGGTGGTGATCTCTTACCATCAGGAGACCCACTTGCTCGTTTGCCATCCAGTCGAATAAAAAAAAGTTCTCTAACCACTCGGCCATCTGGTCGTCTAAGAAGATGATGATAAGAAGTGATGACTTATGGCTCTGAGACGTGGTCCTTGACTGTTGGCCTTTTAGAGAGGCTCAGAGTCACGCAACGAGCTATGGAAAGAGCTATGCTTGGGGTTTCTTTGCGTAATAGAATCCGGAATATGGAAATTCGTCGAAGAACTAAAGTAACCGACATTGCTGGAAAAATATGCAAGTTGAAGTGGCAATGAGCCACATCGCTCGAAGAACAGATAACCGTTGGGGAAGAAAAGTCCTCGAGTGGCGACCACGAACCGGAAGATGAAGCATTGGCAGGCCTTCCACCAGGTGGACTGACGACATCGTGAGAGTTGCGGGAAACAGGTGGATGCAAGTGGCGAGTTGTCGTTCATTGTGTCGTTCTCAGGGAGAGGCCTTTGTTCAGCAGTGGACGTCTTCCGGCTGATGATGAAGATGATGATGAATCATCAGGTCGTATAGTCAGCATCAGAAGTAGATGAGCAGTTGTGGTGTTCTAAATGATCTAAGTAATCTTATTATCATAACAGTAGAGTCGTACCGTACGTAAGTTTTTGGTGCATATGCGTATTTTTAGCACCAATGTGGTTCTTTATCCATGTATAATTGAAAATGGGGTTGAATCAAATAGAAAGATACGGGTAATAAAGTGATCTTGGGAGACATGGTTTATGAAATAAAACAAAATAAAAATACATTATTTTATTTAAAAAATAAGTCATGCAGCAGCAATGTCACATTTAGCGTTAGCTGCAACAAAGAACAGATGTCAAAACGATTGTAGAACACTTAAACTATGCCATTTTCATAATGGTGACACTCTAGAACCCTGTTGCAGTTAGCATTTGCAGCACTTATCAAAAAATCTTGATAAAGGCAGCAGAGGCTTCCTGCGCCATAGTTCTACCGAATTTTACATATGAACTTGTCAAAGTATAGTTTGCTAATGTCATTCGAACCCGGAACAAGAAATCGTTTTTAATCTTCTTTATGCTTAAAAAACGGTGACGGTACGGAATCGCAGTGACGCATCGTATGCGTATGGTTTTTATCGCATGCACTCCACACCGCTGCTTAAAAAACAGTGACGGTGCGGAATCGCAGTGACGTGCCGTAAGCGTCACGATTTTATTATGCTCTCCACTCCACACCGCTGCTTAATACGCAAACAGTGCTCGGTGCTCTCCACCAAAAGTCGTGACGTTTACGGCACGTCACTGCGATTTCGCACCGTGTGCGTATTTAAGCAGCGGTGCGGAGGGCATACGATAAAATCGTGACGCTTACGGCACATCACTGCGATTCCGTGCCGTCTCCGTATTTTGAGCAGCGGTGTGGTCGCTCCTTAAAACAAAGCAATCGCGACAGTGACATTAACATTAGTTGAGTTAATATGTGGCTTGAACTGCGGGTCTAGAAATTCGAAAATCGAACTTCGTATCGTACCGTCCCTCTCACTCTCGTATTAAATAGTATTAGCGTCAGAGGGATGGCCAGATACGAGGTTCGAATTTTGCACTTCGCAGCATAGGGCCTGTTATTTATAACTATGTCTCAACTTACTGCCTTTAAACGCAGCCGGACTCTTCCCTCCATCCAGACCCTTCATTCGACAATACACGAACCGTAGTACAGCGTCGTCGTCATTTGCCTCCGTAACACGCTTGGCAGAGTCTGACAGGTCTGTCAAGAACGGTGCCGAGGCTGCACAGGACGTCCATGAGACCAATTGGAGTTCTGAACAGAAACAAGGGCGGTTTCAGACTAGCGATAAATCTGCGCGTATATAAGCTCGTTTTTGGGATCGCGCGTACGGGTGAGCCATTCTCTTAAAAGTTGTAAGTATCCAAACTTTTTTCCGGGATTTTGAAGTTTTTATGTTACATCTACTGGGAATTCAGGAGTAGGGTCCCAAAATTTGTGTATATTTTTTGTAATTCCGTTCCGTTCCGTTAACTCTTAAACAAGTGTATATGGGAAAGGTAACAGAATGGAATACAACATTTTTGGACACTTTTTTTCACCTATTAAAATCGATAGTACCTAGGTACTCCTGATTTCGAGTAGATTTAACAAAAATTTCAAAATCCCACAAAAAAGTTTGGGTACAACTTTTAAGAGAATGGCCCGGCCCGGGTGCAGTTTCGTTTTCTTCGAGGGCTGAACACGGAGGAATGAACACACGCGCGTTTCGTTTAATCTAACCCTCATGTAAGCGCGTAGGCCAAAAACAACCGTATACGCGCAGAACAAACGCTAGTCTGAACTGAAGCTGCCTTAAATTAAGTCTTAATAAAAATACATTTTTTTTAAGTTTACAGTACCACTTATGTATAACCTCTGGTCTGCCGTGAGAACACTTTACTAACCTGGCATGAAACGGAAACTTAAAATCTTTAAAACAGTAAAAACTTAAAAACAGTAGTTTAAAAAATGTGGAACGCTTCACGATTTTACGTGACATCTTTATAAATGCGAAAGTTTGTAAGTCTGTTTATTTTTTTTGTTACTTCGTCACGTCTAATTACATCATCACAGATAGTTTGAGTTCCGGGGAAGGACATAGAATAGTTTTTATCCCGGAAAATTGCATAGTTCCCACGGAACAGCGATAACTGAGTTCTCCGCGGACGGAATCGCGGGTAACGGGTAGTATTACTAACTTTTACTCTGTCTTTGACTCGACTGATTCTGGCTTCGACTCTGACTGACTCTGACTAGATTTCAATTTACTCTCCTTGTAGATATCATACATGCAACGCGCGCAAAAGCATGACGTTCGGCGATGGACATTACTTAGGGCATACCCCTATGTAATACTAACAGACTCCTGTGGATTCTCACTCTGACCCCCATTCTGACTCCTTCTGAATCTGTTTCACTCTCTTTCTCATTCTGCTTCTGACTCTGACTGTGGCAGACTCATTTGAAATCATCATCTCATTTGAAATGAAATTTGAATTTGATACTGAATTTAACTCACTGTGTTTCACTAACTTTGACATTGACTCTGACTAACTTTGACTAGGCTACAACTCACTCTCCTCAGGCTGCTCGCAGGAAAACATGCGGAGTATGGGAAATGCTCAGGAATGTGCGATAGATGACGTGCATACAGCGCGCGCACAACATGACGTCTCGCAAGGGCACTCCTTACGGCAATCCTCTGTATAGTCCTATCAGTCTCCTGTAGACCGTGCTATGACCACACTCATTCAGATTCTCACACTGACTCTCATTCTGAATCTGATTCTCACTTTCTTTCTAATTCTGCCTCTGACTCGCGTCGCACTCTGACTGTGACAGATTCATTCTGAATCTGACATCAACACTGAGTATAACTCTATATTTGACTTCTTTTATGATTTTGACTTTGACTGAGTCTGACTCAGGCTGACTAACTTTGACTGTATCTCAACTAAATTCGACTTTGACTAGGACCAACTTTGTCTAGACTACTACTCACTCTCCTCAGGCTGCTCGCAGGCAAACATCCGGAGATGGCAACTGCTCAGGAACGTGCGATAGATGTCGTGCACACAGCGCGCGCACAACATGACGTCTCGCGAAGGGCATTCCTTAGGGCACTCCCCTGTATAGTCGTGCCAGTCTCCTGTGGATTATATTATGACAAGATATTTAAAAACGTGATAGGGTAATCCCAGTGATATTTAAAAAAACTGGTTAAGCGTGAGTCGGACTGACACATCGAGAGTTTAGTAAAGTATTATTTATGCATAAACGGCTGTATTTTTAAAAATTTGATGTCAGCCTCCCTGTATTTGGTATAAATAAAGGCAGACGTAATACTAACCTAATAATAATATTTTAATTTAAACAATTTTAATTTAATTTGTTTGTGTTATTTAAGTCATTATTGAATAATCCCACTATTCCACTAATATTATAAATGCTAATGTTTGTAAGTCTATTTGTTTGTTGGTTTGGTTGTTTGTTTGTTTGTTACTTCATCACGTCTAAACCACTAAGATGAAATTCTGTATACAGATAGTTTGAATCTCGGAGAAGGACATAGGATAGTTTTTATCCCGGAAAAGTGCATAGTTCCCGCGGGAGTCTCGGGTAACGGGTAGTATGTCATACAAACCGTGTCGACGGTCGACATATGAAATATTTACCTAGCGTTAATTGTGGTAGGTTGTCTTCCTCTTTATCTGTAAAAAATATATATTTATAGTGTACAAATATTGTTGATTACATAAAACATAATGCAGTACCTACAAGCAACAATAAGCCTCAGTAAGTCGAATCAAGTACAAACACCTGTTTAGACAAAAAGACACTATGCTGATTGCACGAATCCTACAAACCACCTACCTAAATGCGAAAATTTGTGAGTGTGTGAGTGAGTATATTTGTTACTCCTTCACGCTGAAACGGCTGGACGGATTTGGATGAAATTTGGTATGTAGATAGCTGAACATCTAGAATAACACATAGGCTTTTTATCCCGATGTTCCCACGGGACAGGGATAAAATCTCGAAATAACAACCGCTGGGCTTAGTCATGAAATTTGGTATGTAGGTAGCTGCACGTCTGGAATAACACATAGGCTACTTTTAGCGATAAAATCTTGAAATTTCAACCGCTGGCTTTAGTCTTGAAATTTTGGATAGTTGTTGTGTAACCTCAATGAAGACCACGATATAAATTTTGGGAATTCCCACGGGAATCTAATCTAATGATGATTTACGTGTGCGAAGTCACGGGTCAACACTAGTACCTAATATTATTCAAGTGTATAAAGAAAATTTTACGAAGTTAGTATCGCTACATAGCGAGCGACCCCTGCCAACCCATGCAACTGTTACAACAGAAAGAGGTAAAAGAATGATTAAAGCAGCTGATGAAATTTACAAACTACTTATTAGGTACCTATACACCGTAAATAGACACACAGCAACAATAAATAATGAACTACCAATATTATCGTAATTTTAAGATTCTATTTCCTTACTGTCCTCACCATTTTTACTGATGTTGATATCTTCTGCTCCAGTTTTATTATCACCTTTTTCACCTTCATCATTATTTTCGGCTGCACCGTTATCGTCATTGTTAACGTCACCACCGCCATCGGTCTTATCAGCCATGATATCTTCACCATTGTCATCTCCGTTTTCATCAGTTTTTAAGTCTTCGTCAGCAGTTTCTTCCTCATAATCAACTAAGACATCTTCACCAATATTTTTATCATCTGGATTGTCGTGAATATTTTTGTCATCGTCCCCTGTAATTTTATCAATATCATTACTATCATCTACGTTTGTACAGCGCCCAAAGACAAGATCACCGAAAACGTTGATAGTGGATAAGGCAAAGATGGAAATGGAATATTTTTGTACTGTATTTATACCCATTTATGTACATACTTAATATCTGGGCCCAGTGACCTGAAATGGGTCTTGGCCTCCAAAACCAAACTACACCTTACTCCAACATCATGGACCAGCTTTTTGGGATCTTCTTGGGACCATTTTGTGGCATGCATAAACTTATTTTTCTTTTTCTTATTTCGAAGGATGTCACGAATAAATGATTTCTTTCTCTTTCTTTTGACAGCCTTTAAGCCCGAGATTCAAAAGGTCTCTCTAGACTTCTCTCCAGAGGTACCTTGGACGACCTTCCGGTCTACGTCCACTCGGTCGTCCCAAGTACCCGTCTATGTACCACCTTGTATTTATACCCATAGTCTGACAGTAAAGTTTTTGTATTCGTATTTGCAAAAACATACAGCTCTTTAAAGGTTTACTAATGTTTCGGCGAATAACGTTTGGCAACCTGTTTCATTTCGCAACTTTTCATTTCCCAACTGTTTAATATTTCTGAAACTGTAAATATTTCAGGATTTTTATAAAACCAACCTAACCTAACCTAAAGGGTTCTACACGATGGCTCTAAAATAAATCCTGAAATATTTATAGTTTAACAGCCTTATTCATAAAAAGTTAGAGCTCTTGAAGGCTCCTTGAAGGCCCGATGCTAAAAAACATGATTCATAAACGTCTGTTAGCCTAATCAGTCGATCAAGGCTCTGCTAAAGTTAGCGGACCGTAGACCCTCCTTTATCTCCTGCTAAGTCACAAAATGGCCGCCACAAGTTTGAACAGCTGACTTTGACAAGAGCAAAAAACCATACCGAAGATATTTTAGTGAAGGGGTGAAGTTACGCAAAGATTAAAAAAAAACCAGAAAAAATATTATCAGGAATTTGTATTTAAAATCCTCTAAATTAGCAACAATAAATTAACAATAAATATGAAAAAAAAATTAGGATGATTAACATAATTATGGCTTTTTGCACAACATAAACATGCGGATCGGAAATGGCGGGAAAACAAACTTCTCGCTTTTTATTTTTTTTTCCTGCTAATTTGCTGTCACTGCTGTCAACTTTTTTTTTTTAATTATCGATTAGGCCATTTTTGTCTTTGATTTGTCAAGGTGGCCAACATAACGCGTCTAATCCGTCTATCAGCGGCTCAACAACTAGCAGACTGCTAGCAAGCGTTTATGAATCATACTTCTTGACAACCGTCTAACAAGCTTAATCAGTCTGCTAAGTAACAGACCGATCAAACCTCAATTAAGGATTTTTTATGAATAAGGCTGTAAGAGTTTGCGAAATGAAAAGTTGCGAAATGAAACAGGTTGCGAAACGTTACGTTGCGAAAAGGCAGTACTCGCTCTTTAAAATAAGTACCTATGGTACATAAAGTACCTATGTTCCCAAACTACCTGTCAATTGTTTCACTCCACCGCCGGGAGGCGGCATAACCACATCAGGATTCTCTGGTGACTTTTGATCTTCGACGGTTTCTTCGGCACCTTCATCATTTTCTTTTTCGTCATTTTCATCTCCTTGCATGTGCGTTGGCGACTGTTCGTCTTCCTCTTTTAATGTGTTATGCGCGTTATTAAAAACAATCAATCAAACAATTATACTTAGGTGTTAAACTTAAGTAAATGGCCTGTTGTATGTGGTAGTCCGCAGAGTTGATAATATAGAGCTGAAGCCATTTTTGAATTTGGAACGTCAATTTGTTTATACGGACACGGTATTACTACATACAACAGGTCATTTACTTCAGTTTTTCACTTATACAAAAATTACTATGGTACAACAGAACTAGCGCTATACTTTAATGGTAATGACTAATTCCCCTCCCGAAGGACTGGAAGAAATATTTGCATTTGTGGCCAACTTTCAGTAATTGGAGAGACACTACAAGAAGAAGAAAGGCAAAAAGAAGAAAGAAGTTAGAAAGCTCTGGATTGCCGGAGAGCTGGTAGAAATTTAGGACAGCGAAAAACTTATGTACTGGAACCATTTCGCCGCATTTTCAGGCCCCTATCTGAGAACCTCTGGATAAGACTAGAACGCAGAAATTTTCGTCATCCAATAAGCTATAATCACATACTTAAGATCCAAAATTTCAAGTCTGTAGGTCATTTAGTTCCGAAGTTAAGCGAAAGCAAAGTTTCGCATTTGTGACACTCACTCACTCACTCATGATTATCAAAATAGAACTAGTACTTCCCATAAACTCAGAGAGCTGAAATTTGGTACAGAGTTAGGATTTAATGACCACATAAAGGAAAAACTATAAAAAACTAGACTTGGAACGACTTTTTTTTTTTTTTTATTCGACTGGATGGCAAACGAGCAAGGGGGTCTCCTGATAGTAAGAGATCACAACCGCCCATAAACATCTGCAACGCCAGGGGTATTGCAGATGCGTTGCCAACCTAGAGGCCTGAGATGGGATACCTCAAGTGCCAGTAATTTCACCGGCTGTCTTACTCTCTACGCCGAAACACAACAGTGCAAGCACTGCTGCTTCACGGCAGGATTAGCGAGCAAGATGGTGGTAGTAATCCGGGCGGGCTTGTCTAGTTTTCATTACTTTTTAGAGATAAACAAGCAGCTCCATCGAGACTTGTCTAGTTTTTTACAGAATTTTTTTGGTGGGATACAATAGGTACTTACTTAGACATGCAGAGATGAGTGAAACTACACACACACACACACACACACACACACACACACACACACATACATACACTTGATTGAAAAGAGTGGTTATACTTGTATTTCAGCTCACGAGACATACGAGTACCTATATCAGTCATTTAGCCCACTAGCATTAGCTCACCAACTCCTACGAGTATGTGTGTCTGTGGTTCATTTTGATTAATATGATTAATGAACTAAAAGAATTTCCTTGCTCACCCGCGACCTTATGATAGCTAAGCTTATGCAAAATATGCGTGTTCACTATGCTAGGTGTGTTTAATATGCGTGGTCTAACAACTGGTAGCATGGTGTATGGTTGTGTCACTCTGAAGATGAGCTCTGTTGAGTTCGAAACGCGTCAGTGTAGTGTGGTGGTGGTGATAGATGGGTTTGTGTGATTTGTGTGTTCTTACAGTGTGGAGGTGGAGGAACTGCATGAACACTCATATTTTCTCTACTCGCCGTTCGCGCGTGGACACCTCGCGAGCGAGGCGATTCGGTGACGCTACGGAGTTGATGTAATGAGCGCATGCCCATACAGATCCATATAAATAAACCGCTCGCGGCGAGGCAGTGCTGATCGCGTGCCGAGTGGATCTAATGGAGCTGTGAGCCTATACTGATCCTTGGAAAGGAGTTGCGAACTGTTTTTCATTTGCAGAGCTTCCCCACTTCTCCGCTCTTGTTTCTCCACCCCGCTTCCTCGCTGCACTTTGGGAGTGTATCTTAGAGAAGATTCTCACCCTCTTGAAGGATCTGTCCAACCTCTTCCGTGTTAGATATCCTTGGATTCTCAGCACTGAACGGGAGTCCGAGGTTTTGGACGTCTTTTTCCAACTCGGCTATGTCGTCATGGAAGACCTGAAGTTTGGCGGCAGCTGAAAATGATAGTCAGAAAACCTTTCCATCATTATCACAAGATATACAAGGTATGAAATGATTAACTGGAAACCAGACTGTAATTAGTTTACTCAGAACAGCGAGTAAAAAGTTTGTGAGTGAGTGAGTATGTTTGTTACTTCTTCACGCTGAAACGGGTGGACGGATCTAGATGAAATTTGGCAAAAAGTTAGTTCATAACCTGGATTAAAACATCGAAAACTTTTTATCCCGATATTCCCACGGGATAGGGATAAAATCTCTAAATAACAACCGCTGGGTATAGTCATGAAATTTGGTGCGTAGGTAGCTGGACGTCTGGATAACACATAGGCTACTTTTTATCCCGATTTTCCCACGGGATAGGGATAAAATCTCGAACTAATAACCGCTGGGCTTAGGAGTCCTGAAATTTGGTATGTAGATAGCTGGACATCTGGAATAACACATAGGCTAATTTTTATCCCGATATTTCCACGGGATAGGGACAAAACACGAAATAACAACTGCTGGGCTTAGAGTCATGAAATTTGGCATGGGTGTTTTAATTTAACGTCAGTGAAAACCACAATTTAATTTTAGGGAATTCCCACGAGAATTTAATAAAATCCCGGAATTTCAATTCAACTGCTGTATCAAATGATTTACGCGTGCGAAGCCGCGGGTAAACGCTAGTATTAAATATATTTTTATATTAATCTAAGTATTTAGTCTCTCAAGTAGATTATCGTTTCTTTTCTCCCAATGATACAAATTCGAGATTTTCAAGGCCAATAGTTTTAAAATGTTATTAAGTACATAGAAATTGTTTCTTTACCATCTTTAGGATTCAGTGGAGTTTTTTTTACCAACTTCTTGCTGTAGCCGTCGCCTGTATCGACGTTAGGGAACTCTTTGTGGAATTCATCATGGAACTTTTTCATTTCTTCATCAAACTTCTTCATCTGGCTGTCGAAGTCGGAGCCGTTTTCACTGGAATAATTACATTAGTTTAGTATAGTTTAACTAGTTTTAGTATAGTTTCTAGTTTAGTATAGATAAAATAGAATCAGAAGTTAAATTGAAACAATCATGAATATCAATCTTTATTGTTTGTGTCTCACAAAAGTTTTAATTCACAAGACATTAATTTTAATTCACATTTAGACACAAGAAGAAAAATGTTGGAAGAAAGAAAAGAAAAAGACACAAACATAATCAAAAAGGATCCTTGAAGAAGCAACAAATTGGTTTTTAAGTGTGATATATTTATCATTGTTTCAATTTAATTTCTGATTTTATTTTATCATATTTGTAATTTAATTTTATTTGTAGTTTTTAATGATATTTAATGTGTTTCATGATCTGTCTGACATTGGATATCATCATCCCAGCCTATATACGTCCCACTGCTGGGCACAGGCCTCCTCTCAGAATGAGAGGGCTTGGGCCGATGTTCCAACGCGTGCCCAGCGCGGATTGGAAACTTCACACACACCATTGAATTGCTTCGCAGGTTTGTGCAGGTTTCCTCACGATGTTTTCCTTCATCGTAAAGCTCGTGGTAAATTTTAAATGTAATTTCGCACATGAATTTCGAAAAACTCAGAGGTGCGAGCCGGGGTTTGAACCTACGATCCTCTGCTTGGGAGGCCATTGGTCAAACCACTCGGCCACCACTGCTTGACATTGGATATATTGTTCTTCAAAGATTTATTTCATCACGAATTAGTTGGAAACCTTTCAAGCATACTTCGATTATAGGTAGTGCCACCAGAGTTGAGGTCACGCTCACAAGAACATGACGTGTAATGACAGCAGGATTTTGACATTTACTCATTCATTTCATCCTTTCCTTCCTTTACTCCATCCTTTTGCAGTTATTTTTGTAGCTGTGTGTGAAATCATTCACTTCAACTGTCGTGGCACTACCTATAATAATACGTGAACGACACGTGTATAATAATATAGTAGTAATATATTCGTAATTTTTAATGAAACTTTCAGTTACAAAAATGACAATTAAAACTAGAAAAACTTTGCTTCCTAAGGAGGTAAAACTGCTGTGCTTTAGGATAAGCAGTGACCTAACCATAAAAATGACCTTTTAAATACAAGCTTTTTTGCTGATTGTACTTTTTGTTGACTGTACTTGCGTTGTCACCTAAACTAAATTTGCATACCAAATTTCTAGTCGATGCTATTAACAGTTGACTGTACTACCAGGATATCACCTACTAGATTATTGTACCTACTGTCACGCGATTTACATAAGTATTCCAAATTTTAATTCTACTACTGGAAGTTGGTCAAATTTAACTTGCAAGATTTTACTACAGACAGACAGACAGACAACGGGACAGGGGAACTAAATAAAAGCTTGTAAAAAGAAATAAAAAAAATGATCTACTTCGACTGCTTTTTTACAGACATTAAGTAATCAATACTTCTATTTACCCGGTCGGTACTTTAGTTGCATTATTGTCATCCGGGTCAGATGGGTCACTTGAAAGGTCCGGTACAGTTGTATCTTCACCATCAGAAGGTGTATCCGTGGTATCTTCATCATCATTAGGCACTTTTGTTGGAGTATCACTAGTGAGATCATCATCAGGTACAGGAACTGTTGTTTCGAAGTTATCATCAACTGGAGATTAATAGTACATTACTGTAGAGGCCGGGAAGTAGGGGGTTGCCGGCCAAGCAGATATAGATGGCCGAGTCTAGCGAAGCCGGATAGGGATGCGAGGCCGGCAACCCCACGTTCCCGCCGAGGCTTGTATAATGCTTTTCTCAAACATGACATGAAATAAAATAAAAAAACAAGAAATCAAGCATGGCGGGACGCTAGTCTGGTCGCCCTGTTGCGTGAGCGCGTGTCTTTCTGGCTGCTGGCGCGGCGGCGGCGGAGCGCGTTGAAACAAAAGACGGTCGCATTGCCAGCCAGCGGCCTGCAAAGTTGTATGAAATCTCTTTGCAGGCCGCTAGTGACCGCGCGCAGGCAGGTGATCCGCAGCGCCTGCATTGCGATACTTCTCGGCCTATTATTTGTAACACAACGTCAATATTTCATGTCATGTTTGAGAAAAAGGCTTCATTGGCTGATTAGGATTTTTTTTAATCCCCAATGGATGTTATTTATTACTACGACAGAGTTGACTTAGCTATATAAGTACTAATGTTGTACGCTCGGTTGATGAGCGAGGGTGTGTTGCGAACTTGTGAGTAATGATTTTTTCATGGACCAATAGAAACGCTTCATTTACCTATCTTCGCACAGCACCGCTCCGGTGCAAACAGCTGAGCCGAGCGAGGCTAGGTAATAATATATTTTTTATCGAGGGACTAAAATAAGCCAATATATACCCGAGGTGGTTAGCCACCCGAGCTTTTGACTTTTAGTCTCGAGGTGAAAACTCAATTTTTCATTTTGCGAGAAAACGCTTTCTGTGAAAGAATGAATGCGTTTCTTATTCCTCCAGTCCATAAAACTTTCATAGGTTTTTAAATACCTAAGTAAACCTTTCTAGATTTCTGCGGCAAAAGATTATCAATTATGTCTTTTGCTCTTTGCTCGACATCATAATTTTCACTATCACTTGACGACATTGTGAGAATAATCAATTTATTTTAATCGTTTATGATTTACGCTGTACAACAATTTCAAAGTATTCGCGGTAAGTATTTTTTTCCACCCAGACACAGATATGGTCCATACACGAACTGGAATAAATAGCATGGCGCCACCTTCTATGCGGAAAAAGCATAGAACTAAGACCACGTCGACTAATAACGTAACATTTTCGTCATGAAAATGGTCCACACACAATCATTATTTTATGCCAAAAACTATATAAGCAAGTGCTGGCTGTTTGAGTTTATCTAAGTCACTCGAAGTAAATTAAAAAATTAATTACTTTTACTCCCTAGGCCGTGGTGGCCTAGTGGTTCGACCTATCGCCTCTCAAGCAGAGGGTCGTGGGTTCAAACCCCGGCTCGCACCTCTGAGTTTTTCGAAATTCATGTGCGGAATTACTTTTGAAATTTACCACGAGCTTTGCGGTGAAGGAAAACATCGTGAGGAAACCTGCACAACCTGCGAAGCAATTCAATGGTGCGTGCGAAGTTCCCAATCCGCACTGGGCCCGCGTGGGAACTATAGCCCAAGCCCTCTTGTTCTGAGAGGAGGCCTGTGCCCAGCAGTGGACGTATATAGGCTGGGATGATGATGATGACTCCCTAGGGACTAAAGTACTCACTTTACTCCGGCCTCGTAAGGCTATATTGACATACTTTTAGAGCAGAGAAGTGAAAATGAATCTTAGCACTACCCGAATAGAGCTAACATCTCTGCGGAGGGCTTAGAGGGTCAAGTTTCCCAGAGAGTATTGGATCATGATATTACGAGCCACCCTACGCTGTTGACGATTTTTTATACAAAACTGACCCTTGATTGTGAAATCGTGATAGTCTGTGCAAGCGCGAGTAATTTCCTTTTTTTATAGAAAATAGGCTTACGTTTGGCCTCAATCTCGCTTAATGGAAGGCGAAGATGAGGCCTAAGATGGTACACGTTTGCCTAGAAGGTGTTTCACTTTGACCTTAAAGATGGCCAGATTATAGCGTTCCGGAAAAACTGACCTCGGCAGAGAGTTCCACTCCTTAGCCGTCCACATAATGAAAGAGGCAAACCGCTTCGTGCGTAATGGAGGAATGTACAACATAAGGGTGAAATTGCTCGCCGCGCCGTCGTTAGGCACTTGTCCCACCGCCGACGATGAGCGAGAAGCGAGTAGAGCGAGTAACTAGAAACGAGTGGGCGAGCAGCGAGAAGCGAGTGTAGTTTTGTCGCTCGGCTGTAAGCGAGTGTTCGCGTGCGACGGGCGATTACTCGCTCCACTCGACTCGCTCGTGCGGGGCGGCCGCCAAGCTGACATCACTGAGCGAGTATCTATAGCTCACCGAGTTTTATAGCTCTTGTCGCTGCGACAAAAGATGTAAGAGCGAGTTCTCGCCGACAGTGTGAACAGCCAGCGATCAACTATTAATATATGTGTCTCTTTTACTCACACAGGATCTTATATCTTTTGTTCGTTTCTTGAGCGAGAAAATAGTCGATAGCCAATCGTTTCCTCGCTGGCGGTGAGACAAGTGCCTTAGGTGACGGAATGCTTTGCTTTGTGACCCACTGGCTAGAGGCAGCGAGTTTCTAGTATAAATACGTTCTACTGTATTAGACAGTAGTCTAGTTTTAGGTAGTATAACCTATTTAGACATCTAGTGTTTTATGGAATGGAGTTTTTTGTGTTGTTTTTAAAATAACATTACAGTCTTAGAGAAGATTGGAAGTTTTTTTTTGTTCCGCGTCTGAGGCATCAATGCGCGTCAGCAGGGCTACTGCGAAAGTCGAAACTCGAAGTTCGTATCGTACCGTCCCTCTCGCTCTCGTATTAAACAGTATAAGTGTCAGAGGGACCGCACGACACGAACTTCGAGTTTCGAGTTTCGTAGTAGCCCTGCTGAGGGACCGCACGACACGAACTTCGAGTTTCGAGTTTCGTAGTAGCCCTGCTGAGGGACCGCACGACACGAACTTCGAGTTTCGAGTTTCGTAGTAGCCCTGCAGCTTCTGCGTCAACGTGTATCATTGATGGTACATTGATTGTACGCTGTAATGTTTTATTATTATCGTCTGTTTGTTTCGCATGAAATTAATATGAAATACAACATGATTATACTATATTTTATTCTCTCTTTATGTAATCACAATGTAGGAAACTGAATCGTGTACCAGGCAATAGGAACAATACCACACAATGACTCTTTACTGATCACCACAGAGTATACCTACAGAGAAGAAATTTTATATTTCAAGGTAATGAAAGTGAAAAGGTTCCACCCTGGCACGCGGTGAAGTTACGCAAAGGTTAAAAAAAAACAGGAAAAAATATTTTCAGGAATTTGTATTTAAAAATCCTCTAAATTAGCAACAATAAATTAACAATAAATATGAAAAAAAAAATTAGGATGATTAAAATAATTATGGCTTTTTGCACAACATAAACATGCGGATCGGAAATGGCGGGAAACAAACTTCTCGCTTTTTTTTTTCCTGCTAATTTGCTGTCACTGCTGTCAATTTTTTTTTTAATTATCGATTAGGCCATTTTTTGTCTTTGATTTGTCAAGGTGGCCAACATAACGCGTCTAATCCGTCTATCAGCAGCTCAACAACTAGCAGACTGCTAGCAAGCGTTTATGAATCATACTTCTTGACAACCGTCTAACAAGCTTAATCAGTCTGCTAAGTAACAGACCGATCAAACCTCAATTAAGATTTTTTATGAATAAGGCTGTAAGTAATTAAGTAGTTAATTATAAATATCAGATATTGTTCGTCAGTTAGATTATCACAAAGTACTGGACAACATTTTTTACCGAGTTCAAACCCAGGCTTGCATCGCTGAGTTTCGCTTGAGTTTTCGCGGAGAACGAAGGAGGTTCTCAAGTCGACGCGTATATAAATTTTTTTATGTATGACCACGTGTAACTTTTTACAGAGTAGTCCGATTTTGATTTTTTTTTTATTGGAGGGTGGTCCCATATAAATTTGGAAAAAAAATACCCCAAGGGTAGGACAACTCACTACATCGGATCAGTCACTGATTCTAATGCATGACCAGGCATAACTTTTTATAGAGTAGTCCTATTTTTATAATTCTTTTTTTTTAGTGGCATACAGGTATTGCAGGTACAAGCATGATGTAACGAGCATGTGTAACAGTAGTATACATTATGCACTATAATTGTTCCTACTTAGATTAGACAATACGTAGGTTAGGTAGTATAGAAAATATTAGTAAAATAAAACAGAGAATAAATGTAGAAGAATTTTTGAAGAAAGAATTCTAAACTCATAGAGGGAACCCCCGCTAGATTGGTTTTAATGTAAAACTAGATGAAAACCCGGCTTCGCTCGGGTAAAATGTACCTACTCATAATAATGTTTGAAAAAAAAAATTGCCAGTGTAAAGACTGTCGTACGTACCTACTTATCGAAAAATTTGACGTATATTCCCAGCCTTAATATTATCACAAACACTTTCACAGCTAACCTACGTATCGGTATTTCACCAGTAGATAGTTCTCCTAAATCTTATTTTCCCAAATAATTATGATGTCTGTCTCATAATCAAAGAAATTAGACCAAAAGGGCCCCGTATACGGTACGATTCGTCTGTACGATCGATCTGATGAAAATCGACGAATCGTACCGTGTGTGGTGCCCTTAAGAGGTCACAATGGAGAACGAAATGCAAACCCTGTGACACCTGTGACACGTGATGACGTGACACTTGCGTGACACTAACACCACTTTGATGTGATGACTTTGACATGTTTACTTCGCAACGCCATTATATACTTAGTAATTAATTCAAGTTTATATTGAAAATACTCGATAATCCGAATTTTCCGCCTACAAGTTGTCGACTCGGATTGACTAATTTTTTACGCACTTCAATTTCATGTGCATTTCGTTCGAGTCTACCGTACCCGTTGACGAAATTATTAATATAGATTATTAAGTACCAATTCCTTCTTCCAGTGTAAGTCCGTCTTCCTGAGTACTTTTTTCCGTGGGATGTACAACCTCGATGGATACGTCAACAGAAACATTAATATTTTTTGATCCACTAGAATTTTTTGTCGTTTCAATATGTTTTGGTGTCGTCGTTTTCGGTTTCATTGTTTTAGGTTTCGTAGGTTTCGGTTTTTTCTTTGTTGTTCTCCGTGTTGGTCTTTTTTTCTTAAGTTGGCTATATTCTGAAAATACCTTTTTGAATAACAACCTATGTTTTCGAATCTAGAATCGGAGGAGAGAGGAGGAGTGAACCTTTATGGGAAATAGTATAATTGAGTATTAGAAGCCCGAAGTCGAAGACTGGGGCTTTAATGGGTCTATGTTCGTAATTCCAGTACAGCCCGTGCGACAAACAATATTTTTCATCGCATTCGTAAATAAAATTGTATGTTTGTAAGACACAAAACATTATTTTTAGAATTGGGGCGTTTTAGAAAGCGCCAGCAGCAAAATTACAAAAAAATAAGATAAGATTGAGCAGAAACCTCTCTTTAGTTTGACTTGCATAATAAAATACTACCATTATCTTCTTCCCGGTCAAGACTTTCCCTACGATATGCAATTTCTTTAGATTCTTCAACAGGGAGTTCAATATCGTGTGATCCACCTTGATTTATCGTCGGCTTGGTAGGTTTTGGTACCGTCGGTTTCACTTTTGTCGGTTTGGGTTTAGTCGGTTTCGCTTTCGTCCGTCTCGGTTTAGTCGGTTTTGCTTTCGTCGGTCTCGGTTTGGGTTTCTTCGTTGGTGGTTTTCGTGACTGTTTCGGTTTTTTTAATTTGAGGCGGTTTAGATCTGGAAACAATTGTTAAAAAATCATTTTGATGTTCAAAATTCAATGGTGTGTATGAAGTTCCCAATCTGCGCTGGGCCCGCGTGGGAATTACGGCCGAAGCTCTCTCATTCTGAAAGGAGGCCTGTGCCCAGCAGTAGGACTATAGGCTGGGATGGATGGATATTATGTTTTCTTAAGATACGAAATTGCTTAAAATTGAGGAGACTTGCGCAACGAGTATTTTCCTTTTGAGGTAGGTACTGAACTCTACAAATAGTCTTTACAAACTTATATGTTTTTGAAAGCCCTATGCAAAAATACTCCACACTTTTAAAAACAATCCTCGCTTTTTGACTAGGACCACCCTAATTTTTTTTTATTTTAATTAGATAATCCCAGATACTACTTTGTCGACGTGGTTAACAATGCTACGGAAAATTACAGATTTTTAGCATAGACGCTAAGGCGCAAACGACTCTCTACCCTGGAATTTACCCAATACACTAGCACTAGCAGTCAAAAAGCTAAGCCATGGACAAACGGACGAACGGACATGGTGAAACTATAAAGATTCCTCTTAGGAATTACTGGCTGAATATCCGGGCGTGCCCACGTTTTAGCACAACAAGGAGAACAACTCGCAAGAATTTTGATCACGCTAAATTAAGCATCGGTATTGTCTTTAGTTTTCATAAAAATTGGTTGCCTAGAAGAGATCGCTTAAGCGATAAGGCCGCCTATTGCTTACCTTGTAATTTTCTCTCTGTGTACCTGTTTTCTGTATCGCTTACTATTTCTGGTGTACAATAAAAAGTCATTTTATTGTATTGTATTGTCAATTTAACCCTAAGCATCATCTCTTTTAAAATTACGCTGATTATATACCTTAAGTACCTACTTACTACCGAATCCTAAAAATGGATTTCTAGCTCGCTAAACAAACTTGTGTTTTCACAACATTTTAGTAGAGGAATTTTAGATTAAGTAACTCAAGCCATTTGAACCACAATACAAGTCTTGCCTCTACACTCTACTTACTATTTTGGTCATCCTTGTCATTTTTACCAGGTTTTACAGATTTAGCATTAAGTTTCATGACATTTCTGACCTCTTTAATTTTCTTAGCCCTTTCTTCAATTTGCTTAGCTATTTCCCCAATGTGCTTAGATCTTTCCTCAATATCCTCAGCTATTTCTTCAGCTTCTTCAGCTATTATTTCTTCGGCTTCTTCTTTGGCTCTTTTTTTAGCTTCCTCCTTGGCTTTCTTTTTAAATTCTTTTTTGGCTTTCTTAACCGCTTCTTTTTTAACTTTTTTCACCGCTTCTTTTGCTGCTTTTTTTACTGTATGTGTTGCAACTGCTTTAGCTGCTGCTTTAGCTGACCATATAGCTGCCTTTAAAACTGGTATCCAAAATCTCCGTGCATTAGTATTATTAGTGGCAGTGAGTAATGAACTCGTCCCAAAGGGATAAACTCCCTTAATATTATTACGACCTGAAAAACCCCACACAGAAATGTCAATGGTATTTATAATAATTAGTGTGCAATTGTGTAAATTTTGTTGTATTTGTGTCTTCTTTCTTTCAAAAAGTTCTCGAATGAAGACCGCGGGTCGGCAAGCGCACCGTTTCTACGAGATGGGCGATGACCTGGTTAAAGCCGCTTCACGGTGGATGCAGGCCGCTTCTAATCGAAGCAACAGGTCTATGGGGGAGGCCCATGTACGACAGTGGACGTCCTATGGCTGATATGATGAAAATGATTTTAAAAAACTCTACCACTACTCAGTTCGTCAAACAATAAAGATATAAAGAAATAAAAATGCTTGTATATTCCCTATTGATTAAATCAGGCGTTATTTTGTGGAGGTCCATGTCCATGAACAAAAAAGTTAACTTGTTACTTCAGCACAACACGTGCAAGACAGCAACTGTGCGACACATATAAGCACCTTTATAATGCTGACAGTACTTTAGTACTTTAGTTTGCTTGAAAAAATACTTCACATTAAAAAGTCACAAAAAATGTTTGCTATATTATTACATTAAAATTTAGGTTAGATAATGCAAAAAGAGGATTTTCGGGGATAAAAAAAAATTGAGAAAAAATAATATTTCCTCATTTTATTTTTTTAAGTAACAGAATCCCGTAGAACTCATCAAAAGCCAAATAAGTAAACTTTACTATACTCACTTCAACTTTTTCAGCACACTTTTTATTTTTAGGCGAGGGTAGGTTAGTTGAGTGCGCGAAGCGCCTAAACAACACGAAATAGAAGCTCCGCGAAGCAAACAAAACTGATATAAGAAAAAACAAATACTTACGTATCTACAGCTAATTCGCCATCCCAAATATCATGATTTATCCAATAGAAGCTTTTTACACCAAAACGCGTAAATAACTAAAAATACTAACAAGCCACTAACACTAGTAGGACGTCCACCAACGAGACGGACGGGTGACCTGGTTAAGCCGCGGGTTCACGGTGCATACAAGCTGCTTTCAACCGAAGTAAATGCAGGTCTATATCAGGGTAGGCCTATGTAGTGTGAGTTGCGCCTCACACACACACTCTCCCCAAATATACAACTTAGACCAGGGTTTCTTAAAGTGGGGTCCACGGACCCCTTAGGGGTCCGTAGCATGTGTGTCAGGGGTCCACAGTGGGTCAGTCATAGATGAGAGTATCGGCGGCGCGCTGCGCCACCAGTAATTGTAAAAGGACTATAATAGTGAAGTGAAAAAAGACTAAATATTGAAGAAGTGAAAAGGTGTTAACTTTTATTTAAGTATTTTACGGACTTTGAAAAATAAACATGACATGATCCTTACACCTATGTCCAGCAGTGGACGTCCTATGGCTGATATGATGATGATGATGATTGTTTATAAGATTTTCTCCTTGAATAAACTCCATTCCATAAAACACAGTCTAGCTCATGCTATGGTCTGTCCCAGAATTCGAGATACTAAAATGACGTTTCATGTGTTACCTGCTTTTTGCGTCTCATAAATAGTGATGTGCCGCAACCGTTATTACCGAAAGATTTTGTAGTACCTATGTATGTATGTCGTAAAATATTAAGATATGAACGGATCCGTGATGTACTAAAATGTAGGGCACTTAAGACATTCTAGAAAAGGTAAAATAGGTCTAATAAAAATGCGACCGTTTTCGAAATATTTCGACTTTTTATAGATGTTGATGTGTTTTCAATTTCATTCTAAGTAAGTTTTACATTAACTAAATAATATGAGAATAATGAATATTTGATTTATTATTCTATGATATGAATATCAAAATAAAAACACGAGAAAACGCACTGATCACATCCGATGACAATACGAGTAAAGTAACGAAAATCGGTTGAATACCACTTGAATACTAAAATCATGAACAATGACGTTGTGTGATATCTGAGGGCCTACTCCGGAATTCGAAAATCAAAGTTCGTACCGTAACGTCCCTCTCACTTACGTATTAAATAAAATAGTAGTGCCAAAAGGACGGAACGACACGAACTTCGATTTTCGAATTTCGTAGTAGCCGTGCTGGCCCTGACTACCGTCGTCCCGCTGACGCTTATCTCATTCAATACGCGAGTGAAAGGGACGGTGCCATACGAACTTCGTTTTTCTAGTTTTGTAGTAGCATCTGTATTATTTTTACGTTGGCACTAAGTGATGAACACTGTATTTTTACCCGTGCTTAGATTTCATCACTTTATCGTATGATAAAGTAAAATGGAAAGTAGAATATTGAATGCATTAATGTTATTTTTGCTAGCGTAAAATAAACATTTTATCGGTTATTTACGAAACCGAAATCACGGAGCAGCACTGTTCCTTTTATGCTGGCCACATTATTTTTACGTTTGACATTTCAGACTGTCATTTTAGTATCTCGAATTCTGGGACAGACCATAGAAAAGCATACTAACGTCATATTTTAGTTTAGAGTAAGGCCAAATATGTAGTAGATTGTACAACACGAGCATAAAACGAGCCATTTTACCCGAGGCGTTCGTTACGGCGAGGGTGGATAGACACGTCGAGGGGAAAATGGGTTCAATGCTCTAGTTTTACACTCTGCTTTTCACTTAGATTATGGGTGAGACCAAACGAACGTAATTTTAGAGTTATGAGTTGCGTATTTTCGGTCGCGTTGTTTTGGTTAAAAAACCCAAAACGTCGTGTTTAATTCATAACTGATTAATCGCTATAATTACCTAATAAAATAGTTAAAAAAGTCGTGTATGTAAAACACATTTGGCAGTAAGTGGCAATTTGGCATAAAAGCAGCAGTGGCCTACTCTATCTTCTCTTCTCTTTCTTTCTTTGAAAGAAACGTCGCAAAAATGTCCAGCTTTAAACGCCAAAATACCTCCAAATTTAACCATGTAATGCGTATCACTTGTGTAGTGTACACAACCATCTCGCTCGTTTAGCATAGGCATGTTTATTTCCACTGTGTAGTCGAAATGCCGACTTATCTTATGTGTCGAACCATTTTATTCCTGGCCCACCATAGAACGTTCTCACAGTAAATGTCATACTAATTCCTTTGTCAAGCAATACGATGTCACTATGACTTTTTCTACGATAAGGTTCCACAGTGGGTCACAATTCAGTTGGTTCGAGTGTACCTACATCTTAACGTTTGTTTATACAAAGTGTAATTTTTGATTTCCGTCAACTTCGAATGATCATTAAAGAGATTTATAATTTATGATCAAATGAAGTTAGACAATTTGATTAATTACCTACACTGGCTATGAACTCTATATCTTTTATTCAATTTGAACAAAATTATAATGTGTAGGTACCTATTATTGTTTTTTTTTTTTAAGTTTTGTTTTACGTGGTACCTAAAATAAATTACAAGTATCTATCAATAAATTCCGCCATCTGCCGGAGTTAACGGAAATCAAAAAAGCACGGCGTATTTTTGTTCGTTTCTCTGTTTTTGTGCAACGACGGTTAACCTGACATACACGTGCCGTTGCGGAATAGGATAAAAGGGTTGCACATTATGATATGGACCTCCGCAAAATAACAGCTAAATTAAGATAGAATCCCACCTGGTGGATTTAGATCTGCTTGTCGTTTCACTCTCTTCTTTGCCAAACCTAAAGAAAAAAACATAAGTTTAATTCCTTTGCAGCGTTATGGTAAGTATAGATGCGACACTTTACATTAATACTCAGTATACAGGGTGTCACTATAGTAAAAGAGAACGAGTAGGCTCACTACGAACAGAAATACATCGCGCGGCTTAATGAGGGCTATCGTTTTTGTCTCACTAGATGGCGCACTGTTGCGTGAGGTTTTTAAGTATGGCTTTCAAAGTCTGTTATTACGGGCGTGAAAACAAAGTTTAGATTAAAATCATATTTAATACACCTTAAAATCGTACCATAAACATATCGAGCATGCCACAGTGTTGCATAGTCCCCGTTTTGTTCGGAAAAAAGGGAGGACAAAGGTTTCCGAAAAACAAAAATGTCTCAAAACACAGACATTCGTTGCCCCGGAACGCATATTTGCCATAATTAATTTCAGATATTGCAAAATATTCACAAAATTATTCTAATTATGAATAAACCCGCGTAGCTCACTCAAAAAACTATGAGATTTGACATTTCGGAGACCTCACGCTACACTAGCGCCTCTAGTGGCGAATTCATTCGCGATAGCCCTCATTGTGTGCGCGCCGGTTGACGCCAGTACGCACGCACCCGCCGCACGCATACACTGATAATTTAAGGAGGATTAAGTTTTCTTTAGTCAAGGCTGTGCTGCCGTCGACGCCGTATGTCTCGATTTTAGCTGGCACGTCTTGCGCTCACCTCAGATGATCACCTTTTACGTTCGCGTACTCGTACTTACGTATTTTTTGTATTAGGTATAGCTGTTAATTAGTGGTATATAAGTGTAGTGTTATAGGTTCGTGCAAGGACACTTAAATAAATAATTGATACCCACCTAGACCTAGTGCCATCCACGAAGACGCGTGATTTTGTCAAAATTAGCCATTAATAAAATAAATAAATAAATATCACGGGACAATTCACACCAATTGACCTAGTCCCAAAGTAAGCTTAGCAAAGCTTGTGTTATGGGTACTAAGCAACGGATA